>NC_056741.1:241061616-241361616 GCF_019279795.1 Protopterus annectens | reverse complement strand
GTGTGAGCATGCCAAGTATGGTCAACTATATTGCATGTGTCACATGTCCAGATAGTTAGTACTGTGTTGCTGACCCCTCCATTCTACACAGACAGGTATCATGCTGTGTCTGCAGGGTAGCTAATGGTCATGTGGCATTGACAGTTGCTACATGTCTGCATAGTGTGGGGGGACATCCAACCACAACCACAGTCCTACACAGTACCGTGGGTGGCACACATGACTCTCACATGTGTAGGGTTGATGGGGGGCACAGCCAACAGTTGTACACATCTGCCGCTACTGTACTGTTATGCCGGGTACTCCATGTTAGTGTGTGGACCTACCTAAATTACTGGTTGGAGAGATAGCAGGGTACATCAGTTCCCAGCTTTAATTACCAGCACAGTGGTGTTGGACGTCCTAACTTACACAACCTACATCAAACTGCCTGGCCTGCTGTCATCTGTGTGTGTCTTAGGGGTTTGGGGTCATTCACTGGGCATAACCATAGGCCACCGTATATCATTTCTCTGTATTGGTCCACATCTGTCCAGCTGCATGGAACGTGTGTGGGCTGTACGGACACACATGATGGTCAGCCCATAATCTGCAGTGGGTTAGGACACCCTGTGTACTACAGGCTACCATTGTGACCCCTGTATGTGCTACAGAGGTCATGGTGCCACTATGGATGTGTACTGTCTGCTGCCCTAACATTTGGCCACCACAGTCACTTGTATGCTCACATACATACCATAGCAATGGGTAACTACACATTCTAATACAACTGCCACTTGTTAGGTCAATAGACATATGGGTGTGTTATGGACTTGAGGACGGTGCTGGAGTGCTGCCTATGTCAGATGCACACAGTGCACCTCCTATACATGGCCGAGCACAGGTACTGTCATGTTTGGCATCCATTGTACTGTGTGCGGGTCAGAGAGGGGAAATCCGTGGGTACCTACTGTGTCAGTGCATATGTCTTGTGTTGCCTCTTTGCCAAGGGCAGGTCATACTGTGCATGGGCTTTCCCCGACTGTGCCCTGCTCAGGTAGTTTCTTCACCAAGTCACACTGTGCCTGTACAGGCCTTGGCAGTGGTGTTGGGCTGTGTGGCCCTGCCCCATGCTGTTTCTGCTGCAACTGTTACTGCAGGATAAGATTATGTAGCATAGCAAATACCATAACAACTTGCATGCATGTAGCTTGTGAATACTGCAGAGCTCCAACGGATGTGTCTGGATACCAGAACTGTGAACTGAGCATCCCAAACACATGCACAAGTATATGTCTTGCCTGTGCACCCGCTGTGAGTGTTCAGGTGTGTGTGCATTGCTGATGGGTGTCATCAGCCACGACACCAGTGTTTACCCAGCATCCCCCACTAGGAAACTGTAGGGGATGTCCATATTGGCATTGGTGTGCTACAGCTGTCTCAGACATCATAGCTTCCAGGGCAGACAGCACGCACATTCAATCTCATGCCCTGGCCATGGCATATGGCTTAGCCGTTGGGGGGTATGCCCCTGCAGTGACTGTAGGCCTACCCCGCTCACCGGGTGGTGCTACGATGTGTATGTGTGTGCAGGCTATAGCACCCAGTACCCCAGGGTAGTCATCCATGTGGTTGAACAGATACATATTGCTGGTCTACTAATCACGTGTGTTGAGGACATGTACGTGCTCACTAGCATGTGTTGATATGGTGTCTGTGAACTGGTGCAATACTCTGGATGCAGATGCCTGTGATACCCATGATATCCCCAGTTGTGCTGTGTGAGGTACGTGTGGCTAGTACACCTAGGCCAACACATACCATGATATCCACTGTGATGTGTTTCCCTCGGCCTGTTTGATGTGTTAGGTGTGGCAGGCACAGGTCAACAAGCTGCTGTAGGAGGTCTCTGTCCACCCCATAGTGCTCCAACATCCCCAGCCCATGTAGTCCCTGGTAAGTCACCCTCGGTCTTTAAAGTCTTATGTCACTCTAGTAAGGGTTGTTCGGCAGCATACACATCCTCACTGCCCCAGCCTCCTGCACATCTTGGTATATGTTGCCTGCTGCAGCCCGTGTCATTTGGTTGGACTGTGTCGTGAAATGTCCCTGCAGGTATACACTGGTGATGTCGAGTGCGGACGAAACCTGTGTGTATGCTGCTTGCTCGCATTAACGTACTGTTCATGTGCGGGCTGGCCATGTCATCTGCTGATTGTGCTGATCAACACCTGTTTGTGCAGCCTGTACACCCTGACTACCCCTCCACTGCTATCATCCCTCCCAATGTCACCAGGCAGGTATAGACACACCCCTAGCTTAGGTGTGCTAAGGCAGGAGCACTCCCGAGGCACAGTACTGCAATGTTTGTACAGTATGCCTGACCCCCCTCCCATGCTGTCAACTATATTCGAGACCTGCACCCGGCTGACTGCACACATACACTCCAGGGACCAGCAGCACACCCTGGTGATAAATGTGATACACTATAGTCAACCTCATCTACATAGTATAGTCTTCTAATGAATAGTTATATGACCCATACCGAACCTCCAAATTAATAACCACTGCTCAGTGTCACTCAGATCCATACACAACTGGCAACAGGTGCCTTACTATCACCATATTCAATGTCCCATGGTCTTCCTAGCAACAAAATAACCAGTGTGTATATGACTACAACCCGTGGCCCTGCACACTACAGACGATGTGCATTACCACCACGCCATGGCAGATATACATAGATCCCAGGTTATCACGTACAGATCATCCGGCACAATCATTCAATAGTGCTGATGTCCCCAGACATATATGTTCACATCTATGTCCACCTCTACATATACATATATATTATTTGTATACATATATACATGGACATATATATATATATATATATATATATATATATATATATATATATATATATATATATATATATACATACATACACACATATACATGTACACACATATGTAGATATGGCATTTATATCAACAGTGTACCTCATGACAGAAATGCATTAGACAGGAATGAAAAAGAAACTACATGGGCCACCTGCATCATGTAGTGTTGTTACTATCAAGGCACGTGTGTTATGTTGCGTCACACAGGTCAGACCATATCAAGGGTAGGAGTAGGGCTGCTGACAGTTACTCACCAGACCTATTGGCGAATGTATGTGTCGACAACCCAGTGTCTTGGCAGAATGTGCGGGCTGTGGACACTATATAGGTCAGCAACAAAACACACTAAACACATCCTGTAGCTAACCACCCACAGATACCAACACATACAGTATAACTGCCAAACACACACACCTGCCATGCCTTGGAATCGAGCACTTACTTGTCTAGTCTACCACACTACAGCATTATGCAGTAACAGAATGTGCTACCGAGTTTCAGCATCACCGCACTCCCACAGGCATACATCTAGGTGGATGACATCATCCGCAAAGGAAAAGACGCTGATAGGGAATGTTTGGGGAGTGAGCCATCTAAAAGCATTACTCTGTCCCCAGGCAGCTGGAAACAGACACACACAGACACACACTTGGCAGGGCTGGGAGTTGAACATACACCTAACTACCTTATCACACTACAGCATTACGCAGTTACAGAACACGCTATTGAGATTACTGGAGCGCAGCACTCCCAGAGGCATACTTCTAGGTGGATGACATCATCCACAAAGGCAAAGACGCCGATAGGGAATGTATGTGGTATGAGATGTCTAAAAGCATTATTCTGTCAACAAGCAGTCAGAAACACACACACACGGCAGGGCTGGGAGTCGAACATACACCTAACTACCTTATCACACTACAGCATTACGCAGTTACAGAATGCGCTATCGAGATTACTGGTACACAGCCCTCCCAGAGGCATATTTCTAGGTGGATGACATCATCCACAAAGGCAAAGACGCCGATAGGGAATGTATGTGGAGTGAGACGTCTAAAAGCATTACTCTGTCCCCAGGCAGCTGTAAACACACACACACTTGGCAGGGCTGGGAGTTGAACATACACTTAACTACCTTATGACATTACAGCATTACGCAGTTACAGAACGCGCTATCGAGAGTACTGGTACACAGCACTCCCAGAGGCATATTTCTAGGTGGATGACATCATCCACAAAGGCAAAGATGCCGATAGGGAATGTATGTGGAGTGAGACGTATAAAAGCATTACTCTTTCCCCCGGCAGCCGGAAACACACACACACACACACTTGGCAGGGCTGGGAGTCGAACATACACCTAACTACCTTATCACACTACAGCATTACGCAGTTACAGAACACGCTATCGAGATTACTGGCACACAGTGCTCCCAGAGGCATATTACTAGGTGGATGACATCATCCACAAAGGCAAAGACGCCGATAGGGAATGTATGTGGAGTGAGCCATCTAAAAGCATTACTCTGTCCCCAGGCAGCTGGAAACACACACACACACTTGGCAGGGCTGGGAGTTGAACATACACCTAAATACCTTATCACACTACAGCATTACGCAGTTACAGAACACGCTGTCGAGATTACTGGTACCCAGCACTCCCAGAGGCATATTTCTAGGTGGATGACATCATCCACAAAGGCAAAGATGCCGATAGGGAATGTATGTGGAGTGAGACATCTAAAAGCATTACTCTATCCCAAGGCAGCTGGAAACACACACACTTGACAGGACTGGGAGTCGAACATACGCCTAACTACCTTATCACACTACAGCATTACACAGTTACAGAATGCGCTACCAAGATTACTGGAACACAGCACTCCCAGAGGCATACTTCTAGGTGGATGACATCATCCGCAAAGGCAAAGACACTGATAGGGAATGTATAGAGAGTGAGCGGTCTAAAAGCATATTACTGTTCCAAGGTAGACGTAGACAAACACACGGCAGTGGTGTGAGTGGGACAACTGCCTATCTATGGAGCACTATTACAACACTACATAGATACGAGACGTGTCACAGACAGTACACCCTTCAAGACAGTCAACCAGTGTGTTCACTGTAGGCATCCATCCTGATGTGGGGTACGGACATTTGTTGCCTGGATGACCACCATCACTATACAGGATGTCAATGGCCATGCCCATACACAGAGGCACATCACCGACACAAGGTGTCATTGGGCATGCTCACACAGTATCACATGTCTGTTTGGAATGTACTGTGTGTCCATCTACACAACGGCGTACTGGGCATGCTCACACACTTAGTAGAAGTGAAGGGCTATCTTGCATGCACACGGATTCTAAACACGGAAGGGCACAGTTTGGAATGTACTGTGTGTCCATCTACACAACGGTGTACTGGGCATGCTCACGCACTTAGCAGTTGCAAAGGGCTGTCTTGCATGCACACGGATTCTAAACATGGAAGAGCACAGTATGGTGTTACTGTCCCCATGTACATGAAGGCCACTCACATGTACTGACCAGTACACACTCAAGAGCCATCACAGATGTCTCAGGTGCAGATCACAGAGGTAAACGCCGCATTCTACTATGTAGCCCTCAGACATCACCATATTCTTGGACCAGCAACACACATCCATACATTACCACAACACCGTGTGACTCATGACCAGTGGACTGTACATAGGTCTACAGCAACTGTGCAGACTACACATGTACTGACAGGGTTCCATCATGTGTTATGCAATGCAAGTATACCACTGTACATAACCAGGTCAGCTCTACACATAACAGGGGCCCTGGGTCTTACACAGCTATGACAGATGACTGTCATTGTACACCAAAGAACACACATGTTTGGATATAACATACATGTAATCGCAGTGAATATGTGCATGGACCACACACAACACATATGTACATAGCATAGCTTTTGCTGTCCTCCGTGCAGATAAGTGGCTACAGCAATCACACACATGCACATGGAAGGTAGGTCCATGGCTGTTGAATGCTAACAGTACATGAGGTAGCAATGTTGACCAAGGAAACATTCCCTCTGTACTAGTTACCCATGTCACCCATCATATCATACAACAGTCCAAGTGGCTACAGCAATCACACGCATGCACATGGAAGGTAGGTCCATGGCTGTTGAATGCTAACAGTACATGAGGTAGCAATGTTGACCAAGGAAACATTCCCTCTGTACTAGTTACCCATGACACCCATCATATCATACAACAGTCCATGTGTTATGTATGTCATCACACATGTCTACCAATTGCAATGCATACAAACATGGCTACATGACAGGCATGTAGGACCAACACACATGTACATGTCGTGGTGTGCATGCAGCTACCATGCATGTGCAGTAGCTGATGTATGTAATTCATCTGTGCCTAACTACAACATGCAGCTACAACATGCAGTTGCAATGCAGCCCCATCACTGACACCTGTATATGGTGAAATACTGATAGTCCGGTAGGATGTACATCAGGTATGGATGGATGTGTGTACATAAAGTGGTGATCCACCTTTGCAGATGGATGTTTGCTGGGGACGGCTCACAGGTGTGTCACAAGCCATCCTACCATTATATGTGCAAACAGTACGCTATGTTACTGTTACTTGATGATGAAGACATAGAACCTACACAGCGGTCAGGTGTTACTGACTGTAACTCACTTGACACCTATAACACTTACATCCACCCGTGTGCATATAGCAGCACAATTGCCGAAGGTAGCGTTGGTACACATAATGCGGCCAATACTGCTGCATGTCTGTCAGACGTATCATCATATAGCAGGTGTATCATTCACAGTACTGCCATGTGTGTTTGCTTGTGTGACCATATATGCCACATATGGTGGGGAATACATCCCAATTGTTACACACCCCTGTACACTGTTGTAGAGATCTGTACATACTGCAGTGTGGAAAGCATGACGTAGGCAGGGGTGGTGTGTGTATCACACACATGTCAGCTATCCATATGTGAATGACATTTGTGGACTCCACAGTGTGTGTGTGTGTGTGTGTGTGTGTGTGTGTGTGTGTGTGTGTGTGTGTGTGTGTATGTATGGCTGTCTGGTGCATGGAGTGAGGGTGTATGCTACCATACAGAACAGACAGGATCCCTAACCCCTCATGGTGATGCAGTCTACTACCCTGTTGATGCCATCGGTCTCAGCCTTACTGGCTACCTGTACATGTTCATTCACTGTGTCACATCGTGTGGGTGCACAGTACTGTGAGGGTGATTACCACATAGGCAGGGGTCCTCACCTCAACACTGCTCAGTGTGTTATAGTGTTGTTGACCCCATGAGTGTGGGCATGTTACTGTGTGTTTCTGTGTATGTCTGTGTGTGTTCTCATCCTGTAATGTGACAGGGTATTACTGCTACACAGTGAGGCCTCATGCTATCAAGTGACCTCTAATGTTATCATCGGCCAGACCGCTGTATAAACCCCCCGCACCATGTCAACATACCTGTGATGTGACCTGGTATGGATGTCACATCTCTAGCCACTGTAGCCTATTAAACAGCCCACATGCTTCTGGATCAGTAGATGTGTGGACATCTGTGGTATGGTAGCCTTTCTAACAGTCAGGTTGAGGCTACGTATAGCATGCTGGTATTGCCATACATGCCTGTGAGTACTCCACATTTACACATGGGAAACTGCAAACACTGCTACTTGTTGGCATATGCAAGTAGACCATAAGGAGGGAACCAGGGCATCATTACCAACATGCTGTTACTGTTGTTACCAAGACAAATACTGTGAACATACAACAATGCATTATAAACCTGTACTACATGGTATGTCTGGTGTGTGTCAACAGTACACAACTAATGTAAAATACACTTCTCTCACCCGGTGCATCAGACCATTTGAGCATGTCCCTGCACCGATGGTGTGGATGACAGGGATGCAGCACAGGCATCATCATATGCACAGGGTGATAATGTTTGCCAGGGGCATTACTGCACCAGTGGATGACATCATGTGTGTGGGTAAGAGCTAGTGATCTGATTGGACATGTGTGGTCGTTATGCATGTGGGTGTTGTGGTGCCCTACAGACGTTTTTGCTGTGTGCGTGTATGATTGCACACAGTTCTGCCTTTTGCCAGGCCTACACAGGGGTATTACTGACAGCTCCAGATTGTACAGACCAGGATGTACAGCTCACTGCGTCAGGCCACGGCCACATGACCTGTGCCTGCCAGAGATTGCACGGGCACTACCAGGCGGAGGTACAGATTGGCTACTTCCGATGACACATGTTAGCTGGAACCGTGTCCCCACTGGGAACGTCCAGGGCCATGTCCACATGGCCTGCTGTGTCCTGGTGGGGACAGAGCAGCACCAGCTGCACTGCTACTGCTACCGGCACTATGGGAGCGGGCATGTGAGGTGGCTCGTTCACGTTGACCTGCACTAGGTGGTGTAGCTGGCCTACGTCCACATGGCCTATGCCTCACTCCTACGAGATGTTACAGCACAGACAGCTCACGCTCACGGATTGCCATGCCACTGTCAAGGAATTCGACCATGTCACCCAATCGCCTGTCCAGAACATCAGCAATCTGCTGTTGAGCATTTGCCAATGCCTGGATGTTGTCTTTTAGAGTGCGGATAGCAGCCCTCTGAAGCATCTGCCCTTCTCTGTTCTGCCGTTCAGCAGGTGCCTGTGCCGCCATTACAGCCTGGAACATGCGCCTGATGACACCAGCTGCTGCGCTCTGTCCTGCAGGTGCATGTCTGCCAGAGGTCCTCCTACAAGCAGCACTGGCCACATGCCTGTGTGGCACATCTGCAGTCATTACACTGACACCATGGTGTGGAGACACACCTTCTGCAGCCACCACTTCTATTGTGTAGTTTGTTTATGGCTGGGGTCCACCAGACAGGACGTCTGCCTTTGGAGGATTGGGTCTTGGTCTTATTCAGGATCACATGATCCATGCATTCCTGAAGGTGTCCATAGAATGCATTTATAGAGGAATCTGCGGTCTGGTCTGTAGTTTCCACAGGCCCGGGGGCTTTGAAGGTTTCCACCTCAGTTTTGAGGAGTGTGAATTTGCCTTAGAGAAGTTGTTCACTGTGGTGTTCTGGGCAGGGGGTGGGGTCGGGATGTGAATATCCAGTGAGATTATTTTAAGGTCTGATCTTACCAGTGAGAGATACACATCTGGTCTGAAGCATAGAGTCCCCATGTTGGTGATGATCAGGTCCAGTATGTTTCCTCTTCTTGTGGGAGTGGTAACAAGTTGTTCCATAGCATTTGAGCTCATATATTCTAGGAATCTTTGGCCTAGGGTGTTGGAGCTAGAATCATGCTCACAGTCTATGTTTGGGTAGTTGACGTCGCCCACTATAATGGTGTTTGGAGAGACCTTCATATTTTTCACTGTTCTCAGGAAGGCCGAGTGCAGTTCTTGGGTTTGGGAGGGTGGTCTGTAGCAGGCTATAACCTGGAAGGCAGTTTCACCCATTGTTAGTTGCACATGGATAGTCTCTGATGCTTGGTGCTTTGCCACCAACCTGGAGGTGTGGGTATCTTTGATGAATATCAATACTCCCCCTCCTTTTGTGGTTCGTTCCAACTTTTGGGGCTGAAAAGCATGGTATGAGGTATAACCTGGTAGTGTTGGGGTGCTCTCAGTAGCCCTGAACCAGGCATCTGTTACTGCACAGATATCGATGTTCTCTATGCTAAGGAGAGTTTCGAGTGCATGCATCTTGAGGTTTAGACCTCTGGCATTGGGTAGCATTACTCTTAGTTTCTTATCCCTTGTGATACCTATGAAGGTGTGTTTGTCATTTGAGCCTTGCCTAACAAAGGCACTATGGGGGTAGCAAGAGCCTTTGCCAATATCTGAAAGCCAAGGGGTGACAGGTGCAAGCCGTCCCTAGCAAAGCAGGTGGTTCAACAGAAGATGAATATGTGAGGGTGTAGTGCCTGTGATCAGTTAGCAGTAGCATATATGACTGCTCACATGGACAAATGCCAGGTAAGTCATATGCAATGTGTCACAGGCAACGTACATGTGAACAGGACAAACAGTGACATTCTGTCAAGTGAGACATGGACATACATATAGTAAGCTATGCAGATGTCACTAGGAGTCCACAGAAGCTCTCTAACTATGCATTGCAGGTGGGATCAGTATTCCAGGGTAATTGCAAGCAAACATGCATGCAAACAAAGCTACAGTAAGCAGGGCTGCATGTAGTCCATTTTACAACAAGCAAGCTGTACCACTTCCAGTAGGTAACACTGCAGATATGCAGGCACTATGAACATGTACATGGAAATACACAGGTCAGATGGCTAGGGTCCAGTCTCAGTGCACACAAGTGTACAGACCATGTACTGTCAGGATGCACAATAACTGGATGGAAACCCATGTGCTCATACCTGCAGTTATACACATGTCAAATAACAGCCACTGAGCCTTCACTCAGTGGTTCCATACTTAGTAGGATGTATGCTACCTGGCCTGCCACCACAGTATCTCTGATATGTATGGGGACTCTCTCTACTGTGACAGTTAGTTTTGTGTGTTGGGGCTGTCTAGCATGGTATGAGATGTGAACTTGCAGTGCTAGGTTGCTCCTGTGTGTCCTGTACCAGTCGTGTAGTACTGCACACATATCAACATGCTCAAACATCCGCATTACAGAGTCCAGTGGGGGCAACATGCCACTTGCAGTTTACATGTCCATCATTGCATATTAATACTTTCATTACCTTATCCCCTGTGCTACCTATGTATGTAGCCTTCTGTTGACATCCTTACCACCAGTATGCCAACATGTGCAGATGATACACTATGGTACTTACCATGGGTGTAGACAACAGTACATGACAATCATACCCTTACTGCATCAGGCATGCTGTGATATACCCACAATTATTTCAGCACACAGTACTGTTAACAACATGATACTATTACTACACGTCTATGTAGTCACTACTATTACTACACGTCTATGTAGTCACCCTGTGCATCAGCAACATGTTAACATGTACCTGCACTGATGTTACAGATTGCAGGAGGTGGCACAGTTTCATCATATGAACAGGGTGTGAACTTGGTATGCCTGAGTCAGCCACTGATACCACCGATTGACATGTATGTGTATGTGTGTTGGTGAGGGACAGCAGTACAAGGTGGGGCAATGTTGATGCAGTGTGTGTGTGTATGCGGTAGCCCTAGGTGTTGTCAATTCTCATGTGTGTATGGATGCACACAGTTCCACCTCATGGCTGCCATATACTGGTGTTTGTGGACAGCCACAGACTGTACCTGCCAGGTCATACAGATCAGTGTCTCTGGCCATGGACACGGTACCTGTGCCTTGCAGGGGTGCTATGGACTGTATCCGGTACCAACCCAGACTGGGTACTGTCATCAGAAGCAGGTGTTCGTTGACTGGACACAGATCCCTGCAGGGCCTGGACAGAGCCACGTGCACGTGGTCTCCTGGGGCAGTCTGATGACAGCACAGACCCAGCATTGCTGGGGCTGCTGCTGGCACTATGGGGGCGGCCGCGGCCCTGTTGTCGTCCGCGATGACTGCCAGCTGCTGCTGTTGCTGGCATACACCCACGTCGACGTCTCAACCATCCACCATCGCCCTGGCTCATGGACATATAGTTGTGGAACTGGTCTAATATGTCCCCACAATGTCTGTCTATGACATCGGTGAAATTACGGATGGCAGCCGCAATGTCACGCATAATGTCAGTCATGGCTGTGCGACATGCTGTCAGCTCCCTCAGACCCTGTCTGGTGTACCGTTCCATATGTGACTGTGCCTGCATGACAGCCCGAAACATAGCTGAGGTTGTAAGACCTCTGTGGGCATGTCTGATAGGGGCAGTACGCTCATGGATGCTCCCACGAGAACCCCTGGACATCTGTCTGTGTGGTACCATCTCAGGGCCATGCCCATGGCTGCTGTGTGGGGAGGCATGTGCCACAGATACCACATTACCCTGGTCAATGCCCACTGTATGCTATCCATCACCTAGGGACATTGGTGACAAAGGGTGTATTGGCAGGATAACTGTGCGCATTGATGGGGTTGACAGCTGTGTACTGTCAATCGGCTGACCAATGATGGACCCTGGCATACCTTCCTGTGCCATTACACAGATGTCATCATTATCAGTACCCATGGCACTTGATTCAGGTTCCCTGCTGCATGACACCAGAGCAGCACCAGAACCTGTGGGAGGGAAGCAGGAAACACAGTTTACAATGTCTACACAATATTACCAGTGATGCACACATCCACACATGCACAGGTCCAGACATGCACACATGCACACATGCACACACATGCACAGGTGCACACATGCACACATGCACACACATGCACAGGTGCACAGGTGCACACATGCACACATGCACACATGTGCACTTGCACACATGCACACATGTGCACTTGCACACATGCACACATGCACACATGTGCTCATGCACACATGCACACACACACACACACACACATGCACAGGTGCACACATGCACAGGTGCACACATGCACACATGCACATATGCACACGTACACATGCACACAGTTGCACACAGTTGTACACTACTCAGTATGTCTCAGATAATAACCTGTAGGACACACCACGAGAACACGGAATATTTCCAAACGATTCTTTTATTTAGCAAAAACAAAATAGCAGGAATGAGCGCTTTCGCATGCAACTAGCACGCTTCTTCAGATATAAGTTACTATATCAAGAATCAACTGTTATATACCCCCATCTAAATTGGATATCCTGTTGCTTAATTAGATAATCAATGATTAATCTGTTTTTCAATTAAGATAACAAGAAAATTCATCACAGTTAGTAAAAGATGCAGTAAGTAAATATATATGTGTGTTCAAAACCTGTTCAAATTGATTCAAAGCTTCATTACCATTAAAAGCATCATAAAAATCCATTCATTATATGTTATATTAATATTAATGATAATAAATATCAAATGATAATATAAATACTAAAAACTGACATATTATTAACAGTTCTTTTATAAAAAGTCGTATCTGTATTAATAGTTTAAAAATATTATATGTAAACTTATGTACACTCTTTGTGGTTATGTCTAATTAAGTTTCAGAAATCTGTGTTATCATTCTCAAAAGGAACTGATTAGCTTCGTCTTAAACTTCTTTTTCCATAAAAATTCATTTCTAAAAATTCATCTCATGGGAATCAGCAGCATTTCTAGCGCCGTGTATGAACATTATGTATAATATTCCTAACAATATGCAAAAGTGCCATAATCATAAATAGAATAAAATAAAATAAAATCAGCTCTAAAGACTAGTAAACAACTAGTGACATCATATAGTACAAAGAATACCTTATCTGCGTAATTCATTGTCTGATCTACTAACCATTGTGAGCATAAAGGTGTCGCATATCTTATTTGAGACGGAACATAAATCCTTATGAATAATCGTAACAACAGAACATAACATCTTGTTTTTCATCTCCTTGGAGAATAAATACTAGATAAAATCAAAGCCAAGATCAAACATAGAACTTGCTGTTCACGATGTGTTCAAAGCGTATTGCCCCCTAGTGTTTGGATGAGTAATTGCTGTTTATTACTAAACGCGTTGCTCAATGTGTCACTGACTTTATAAGATGTTAGGAAAGTATAAATGTATGTCTAACTATTCCCATTGGTGTTGTCTTATCATGTCTATCTAGTTATATTGGGTTATCCATAGAGTGAAACTCATCTTAAAATATCCCAATCTAAGTGGACCTAACTCAGTATATCTGCTTGTTGATGTGTAGATGTTATTATATGGTTACGATTAGATGGTTATGTCAGTTGCTATCTGACTGAGGCAGATATTCCAAATTATTGTTTTATATTACATTACTCAGCCAGTGATGTTTAAATGTCTGATTAATTTAACTAAAATCAGATATTCTTTTGCATTTCTGTCTAACCTTCAAATTTAGGGTAACATACAAATGCACCGATGACCATCTGGCCGTTATTGAGGTTTTACATAAATTATTGGTCATCATAGTCACTATGGAAGGCTCAATTCTACATAAGAAGACCATCTTATCTGGTATCTCTTATTAATAATTCATTGTATAAATTTATATATCTTTCTTGTTTCTCTCTATATTTACTTAGGGGTGATCTCAAGAGATAATTAACTGTCAGAATGTTATTACTTATCACTAGCACTGAGCAGTAGATGTTTTGAGAAGGGGGAACAAAAGGCTTTTTATGAATATGTTGAGATGTCTCTCTAATATTCATTCATTCTCATCTTATAAATGGTTTGACACTAACGTAGCTGTTGATGCCTGGTTCTCTGTGGGCTCCCGCTTTTAATATCCATTCCATTTCCAGTCTAGCCAAGGTGTTACTGTTGTCTCCCTTCCTGAGGCTGCTGGATATCACTTGTAATATTCTAAATTTAAAGCTGTGTGTAGGGTTTGAATTTATGTGTTTGGCTAGTGCATTTAATTCTACATGTTTCCGGATGTCATATATATGATTATATATACGTTCTCTGAGTCTCCTCTTTGTAAGGCCAATATAAAAGGCTGGACATAGGTCACAATTTGCCATATATATAAGATTCTGAGTATTACAGTCAGTCCGTTTCCTTGGAGAGAACAGAAAATGTCCATTGGGATGATGATATTCTTGTATTGGATTTATGTATGGGCACATACTACAATGTTCGCATGGAAAAGTCCCTGGTGTTAATGTGTTACTCAATCCATCACTTAAACTATATTTCAGTTGATTGGAAAAAATAGTTTTCAAATTATCGCATGTTCGGTATGTAAATCTAGGTCTCTCGCCCACTATTAACTTGATGTCATCATCCATGGTTAGAATATTCCAGTGTCTTATTAAGATATTCTTAATTTCATTGATGTCATTAGTATATTTCAATATAATTCTCGCCTTGTTGTCATTGTAATTGTATTTAGTTGTTGACTTCAAGGTTAAACTATTTTTAGTAGTCTTAGTTTCTTTGTATTCATTAGACAAATCATTTCTGCTACTTTCTTGTGGTATAATTCTCTTCCTTGTTGCTTCTACCATATGAGTATTGTAGCCTCTGGCTTTGAATAATTCTTCCATTTCATCAGCTTCAATATTCAATGTAGCTGGATTCTTACATATCCTCTTGAGCCTCAGAAACTGTCCATTCATTATACCCTGGAACATAAATCTAGGGTGCATGCTCCTGTACTCTAACATGTTGTTC
Source organism: Protopterus annectens (assembly GCF_019279795.1). Classification (NCBI taxonomy): domain Eukaryota; kingdom Metazoa; phylum Chordata; order Ceratodontiformes; family Protopteridae; genus Protopterus; species Protopterus annectens. Next base: position 241,346,401 of record NC_056741.1, on the reverse strand, counting down.
CTCCAGCAAGTTTTTCGATAAATTCTGTGTGATAAATTATTGTCTTTGTCATAATATAATGTCAAGTCTAAAAAGTTTATCTTTTCGTAAGAGTGTTCAGATGTAAATCTAAAAAATGTAGTGGTTGATTCTATGTATTCTATAAAACTATGCAGTTCTTCTACGGTACCGTCCCATGCTAGAAGAATGTCATCCACAAACCTTCTATAAATGCGTATCTTGTTCTTCCAGTGACTCTCAAAGATATATCTCTGTTCCCAATTGTACATTACTAGGTTAGCAAAAGAGTTTGCACATGGGGTGCCCATGGCAACACCCCATGTTTGAAGGTAGTATTTTTCTTGGAACAAGAATATATTACAAGTAAGTACTAGTTCTAACATCTGCCCTATAAGTGTCTGTCTATCTCTGGAGAATCCACTATGTGTGACCATTGTTTCTCTTATAGATTGAATACCGTATTCATTCGGAATACAGGTAAACAAGTCACGAACATCTAGTGTTACTAATAACAATTTCTCATTACTCTTCTCTAGTTTGTCAAAATTTTCTAAGTCTTTTAATAGATGCTGTGTATCTTTGAGAATGGTATTAGCCTCATTGACTATGGGCCTGAGCATTTTCTCCAGAAATATGGATATGTTATATGTTACCCAATCTCTTCCTGAGACTATAGGTCGCATGGGTATTGGTTCCACTTGCTTATGTATTTTTGGCAAACCTTTCAGTGTCAGGATAAGCGGTTCTTCTATTAGCAGAAAGTCATACATCTCTTTGCTTATTTGCCTGCACATCAGGCAATCATAAAGCTCATTTTTAACTATATTTATAACTCTCATCACTTCTTCTATTTGTATTTCTTTATATGTTTCATTGCTGTGTAGAGATGCTTCTATTATGCTAATATAGTTCTTTTTATCTAGCACAACTACCCCGCCCCCTTTATCAGCATTGATAATCACTATGTCTTTGTTAGATCTCAAATTCAAGAATGATTTGTATTCATTTTTCTCTAGGTTGAAATATCTATTCCTAATTCGTTTGGTGGTGTACAGACTATACAAGTCTTTCTCACAGCTTTTAACAAAACATTCTACATTCGATGGTAAAATCGGAGAAAAACAACTCTTCTTTTTAAACATATAGTTAGTTTGTGTCTGCTGTACCTGATTCTTAAATAGCAATTTCAAAGCTACTTTTCTAGCAAACAACCTAATGTCAATTAATGTCTCTGCTAGGTTGCTATTTTGAGACGGTATGAAATTTAGCCCTCTATTCAAGAGCGAAATGTCAAATAAAGATAAAACATAGCTAGATAAATTAAATACCATAGAAGTCAGTTCCATTGCTTCTTCTGTTGCCTGTCTGTCCTGTCGGTCGAGACTTTTCGTTTCCTCGGGCCACGACTCATCGACCTCCCTCTGGAATATGTATTTATCCTTATCGGAAAAGGAGCGTCGGTATTGTGTATCGCTGTGGATTTCCTGATAGTTCCTGTTCTCCTGGAATCATCTGGTTGTTGCAACGCAAGTTGGTTGGGCGGTGGTGTAGATTCATCTCCATTCACATTCGATCTCTCCAATCGTTGACTCGAAGCCTTTCTGGTGTCCCTGGAATCTCTGATCGTTGAGCTTCCGTCTGAGGTACTTGCTTCACTGTCTTCCGGTCCCCTCTGGTTCTCACGGTAGTGACGTTGTGTAGATGTTGTGTTGTTATCCGTGGTCTTAGGCCAAACAAAAATGTTTGCATTTCTAAAGTCATGCACATCTCTAGTTAGCTTTTTTTGTTTTATGGCTCTCAGTTTTTCACTAAATAAGTTCACTTGAACCGATACATCTTGAAGTTTCCTATTAAACGTGTCAGAGTGAAACCTATCCGTTATCACTCGATACGCTGCATCTATCTCTTCTTGTAATGCTGTTTCTATAGGTTCAAAATACTCCAGCAGCAAGTGAATATATTTGTTACTGAGTTCTAAGTTTAAATCTTGCCACTTTTTTAAGAGGTCAGGATATTGATGTCCGTACGTCGGCATACATAGCACACGCATCCCCCTGGGAATGACCTTAAAATTAAGGCATGCTTGGAGGTGTTTGCGTTGCCAGGACAGTCTCTGTATCTTATAGAGGTTGTTCTCTAAATTCCTCAACAAACTGTAAAATTCATTCATGTTGTTATCAGATTCATTTCTTATATATAAATTGTCAGAGGTATCAGGAAAATCAAGGTTCAAAAGAGGGTTACCTCTGCTTGGTAAAAAAGCTTCTAGTCCAAGAGAACCCACTCGATTAGTGGGATTATAGTCTAGTTCTATGGTGGTGTTCTCCATTGCGTGGAGCAAGCAGCAACAAAACAATCAGTACCAAAAAATGTATAAATTTGCCTCTTGCTCCCAAAGTGTCCTATGGCAAACCAGACGACAAGAATTCTCAGATAATAACCTGTAGGACACACCACGAGAACACGGAATATTTCCAAACGATTCTTTTATTTAGCAAAAACAAAATAGCAGGAATGAGCGCCAAGCATGCAACTAGCACGCTTCTTCAGATATAAGTTACTATATCAAGAATCAACTGTTATATACCCCCATCTAAATTGGATATCCTGTTGCTTAATTAGATAATCAATGATTAATCTGTTTTTCAATTAAGATAACAAGAAAATTCATCACAGTTAGTAAAAGATGCAGTAAGTAAATATATATGTGTGTTCAAAACCTGTTCAAATTGATTCAAAGCTTCATTACCATTAAAAGCATCATAAAAATCCATTCATTATATGTTATATTAATATTAATGATAATAAATATCAAATGATAATATAAATACTAAAAACTGACATATTATTAACAGTTCTTTTATAAAAAGTCGTATCTGTATTAATAGTTTAAAATTATTATATGTAAACTTATGTACACTCTTTGTGGTTATGTCTAATTAAGTTTCAGAAATCTGTGTTATCATTCTCAAAAGGAACTGATTAGCTTCGTCTTAAACTTCTTTTTCCATAAAAATTCATTTCTAAAAATTCATCTCATGGGAATCAGCAGCATTTCTAGCGTCGTGTATGAACATTATGTATAATATTCCCTAACAATATGCAAAAGTGCCATAATCATAAATAGAATAAAATAAAATAAAAATCAGCTCTAAAGACTAGTAAACAACTAGTGACATCATATAGTACAAAGAATACCTTATCTGCGTAATTCATTGTCTGATCTACTAACCATTGTGAGCATAAAGGTGTCGCATATCTTATTTGAGACGGAACATAAATCCTTATGAATAATCGTAACAACAGAACATAACATCTTGTTTTTCATCTCCTTGGAGAATAAATACTAGATAAAATCAAAGCCAAGATCAAACATAGAACTTGCTGTTCACGATGTGTTCAAGCGTATTGCCCCCTAGTGTTTGGATGAGTAATTGCTGTTTATTACTAAACGCGTTGCTCAATGTGTCACTGACTTTATACTTTTTTACTACTCAGTATGTGTGATATCAACACACAGACACAGACACACCTGCATGCATACACAGAGCACTACTAAGTGAGCCTAATATTACTATTACTATCAAGACTATTAAAGGTATTGTTAATACACACTCACCAGCATGGATAGGCTGCATTGCTGTTACACCGGAGGGACCTGCAGAAGTGAGGAAACTAATGTCAGTGGGCACAACTGTGCCATTGTTACTGAGTATGATACAGGTCAGTAGTACAACAGTCACCTTTCACAGGTCAGCTGCTGATATTGAGGATATCACACTTGCACATTAAATACTATGATGACAGCTACAAACCAAGGGCACACCTCACACATGCATTAACTACCAGTGTACACAACAGTCAACTATACATATGGCATATTACCTGCACGCTCATAGTCTTGCTGCTGCGTGGCTCCAGCCTCCATCATAATGCATGTCTGCTGCTGTTGTTGTTGCTGGCAGACTGGAGCCACTACACTCATGAGTAGTCCCTCCAGTCTGGTGAGTGGGGGATGTGTAGCCACCCCACCACCTGTGGCGACCTGTTGCCTGGGGATATCCGACGCACGCTGATGGACATTTCTGATTAAATCACTGCAGTGATGTTGTACCTGCTCATATGTTCTATTATGCGTGCCTATGTCATTTACCCGACGGACCAGGTCTTGCCACAGTGCAGCCCTCTCCTACTGATTCGGGCTGGTGCGGGAAAAGAGTATTGCATAATCCCGCACCAGGCTCTGGTGTATCTCCTCATCCTCAGCTGCGGAGTAAGCTGGATTTTGCGGGTGAGCCATGTTCCTGAAAAAGAAAATAACCTGATATCAGCAATATATGTCAGCAGAATTTGGCACACATACTACACATGCTACTCGACTGTTATGATACAACATATCTCACATATATAGCATCTGTCTGTCTATTGGTGGATACACATGTAAATGGCCAGGTATCAGTGCTCAGCCAGCAACTGTGCAACAGTACCTGGCACACTCCATACGACATACTACCAAAGCCCAGCAGTCAGAACACTGATTCAGGTCCAGAGCACCTCCTCATTCTGGGGGTTTGTATCTAGGTACTGTATGGCCTACATAATCAACTACTGTGAGCTGACCACAAACTAATTGCCCTGATTATACATATCCCACCTCCACCACCAGCACAAACAACTATAGTGAATAACATTGCAGATGCAAACTTTACACTTTGTAACAGTGACATGGTATCCTTTCAGCCCACTGGGCCAGTGGAAGACACAACCCACAATGCTGACCCCTACACAAATGCTTTCTACCGACATCTCCGAGAATGCATGGATCATGCAATCCCATATATGACCAAGACACTCTCCACAAAAGGACAGCATCCTGTCTGGTGGACCCCAGCCATAGACAGATTGTATTACAAAAGATGGCAGCTACTGCAAGACAGAGCATAATTCCATAAAGGGAAGGCATGTCTGAGCAGCACTAGTAAGGATCTATTTTCCCTCATACAAACATCCATGGGCAACTCTGAGAGGGAAATCAAGAGGGACACTACAGATAACCAGAAGGCCTTCTTCAGTTATGTTAGCAACCTGGTCAGAATCCCTCCTCTATGCTCATAGTTAGTACACAACAACAAATAATTCACTGAAACCACAGATATTGACAACATTGTGGCAGACAGTTTCAGTGCAGGTGTCATCCCTCCCTCTCCCCCAAAATAAGACATAGTTATCCCAGCTGACTGTAACCTCCCTGTCATCACAGATGTCCAGGTGAGAGCCGACCTCAGGAAAGCAGAATACACAACATGACTGGGACCTGATGGTATCCCCGGTTGCATGCTACATGAACTCTGACAGGAGCCAAACACACATATAGAAGTGCTATGTAACACTAGCCTGACTACAGGATATGTACCTGTACACTGGCGCACAACAGCAGTGGTTCCACTCCACAAAGGAGGCACCTCAACATACCAATACAATACAACACAATACAATACATTACAATACTATACAATATGCTATTGCTCCTGGGACTACAGCAGCATACTGTTCTGCTACCCTGACCATTGTGACACATGTGGTGTGATGGTACCTGCTGCTGTCACACAGTTACACAGGGTGACTCATATGGCATATTACCTATCTGACTAACATTCAGTAGGGGTATGTGTGACATGTACTCATGGGGAGTCTTGCTTCTTAACACTGTGTGGTTTATTGCAGGGTATGTCTTATCTGTGGGTAGGAACCTTTACCTCCACATGTGCTCTCTATTGCTGTAGCATGGACGACACACAGCAGTCATTTAGGTTGTGGATGGTGTGAGGTGTTACTATGGTTGTTGGACATCTGTGTGACTTACGTATGTAAATCCAGGAGTGGTAACCTCTATGTGGGTAGTATGTGTGTACTCTGTGGTGTTGTCAGTCACTGTGCATTGGTAATGTGTTTGAGTGCATTGTCACAGTTTTGTACATGTCACTGTGTCCTTCTCCATATCTGTAGCTGTCATGTGAGGTACATACCATGACATCCATTATGTGGTGTAGAGGGGTACACTGACCTACATGTCCATAGCTGACACACCATGTCTGCTGACACATACCATGTGCAGTTATTCCAGGAATAGTGTGCCACTGTGAATATCATTGGGGGGACTATTGTACACATTTATGACCCTATTCACCCCTGACACATGCAGTGGTGGGCAGCCAATCACATATCTGGTGGTTACTGGTGTAGGTGATTTGAAATGGGGTATGGTACTCCAGTTTTGACACTGGTGTTCACTCCATGCCTTTGTCACCAGGCACCTGTTGCAATACATCTGTACACATGTGCCTCACTCAGAATATATATACATATCTCTCTCTCTCTATATATATATATATATATATATATATATATATATATATATATATATATATATATATATATATATATATGTATATATATGTATATAGATATATCTATATATATATATATATATATATATATATATATATATATATATATGTCTGTATACATATAGACATATATATATTGATGTAGATATATTGCTATAGATATGGAGACGCGGGCCACAGGGGGTGTGAGTGACAGAGGTGGTGCGACAGGGGTGTTGAGGTCATCATATACAGTCATACCTGTAGATAGTCAGATCAGTCTGTCTATGTATATGTATCTACATATATCTATATCTGTATGTGTGTATTACATATATATGTTTGTACATATTCTATCTATCTACATCTGTCTATGTATTCCTACATCTCTCTATGTATGTATACATATATGCATATTATATATATATATATATATATATATATATATATATATATATATATACATACATACATATTTTGACATACATACGTATCCATATGATAAACAGGTATATCAACATGTTTGTCTACCATACTGTATACACACACTAACATACTGCTAAACATACATAACTGTGAAACCTACTTTGTACATTGCACTACAACCTACAGTCAACCTACATTGATATGTGCACATAGATGCTCTCACATACAAATGTATGTACAGCCTTCACTGATAGTTGCTGTATGTCCCCTGCCCTTTGCACATCTTCATATACATATGGATACAGACCAATGACACATATGGAGGGTTCACAGCATGTAGACCTTTATAGTATTACTTTACATTACCTGTGTTTGTCACAGCTGCTTGTGTTGCTGTCTGGTTTTGTGTCCTGCTGCTCCACTTGCCAGTTGTCAGCTTTCAGGTGGCTGTTGCTGAACAGTTTTGTTTGTGTCTGTTTAATTTCGTTTTTCTCTGTCTCTCTCTCTCTCTCTCTCTCTCTGTCTCTCACTTCCTCCTCAGGGTGCAATGAAAGTATTGCATGTGTGGACTGGGAGTACAGCATATTTTTGTAGGTATCTGCATATGTCCATGTGATGGCCTCTGCACCAATTGTTAGCCAGCATTTGCTAATTGCATGCAGCCAGTTGTGTACTGATTGCAGTTCTCACTGTGATTTCAGAACAGTTCTATAAAAAGGTATGTGAGATAGGCATAGCCCTTTCAGATTTTAAGGGCAGGGACCATGCTGGTATGCTGTGGACAATGTTCTGTGAGTGTAAAGGTTGGTATCTCTCTCATATTTCCAGCTGTGTTGTAGATTAACATTCCTCCATTAATTTCTCCAGTTCCCTGTACTAACTGTGTATGTACACTGACACCTACGGCTACTACTACTGTTAATGTGTGTGTGTGTGTGCTTTCCTTGCACTTTTGCTTGCACTTTTTGCTATGGCTTCCATATTTGCCCTTTACAGTCACTACTTGTATGCCTGCTAGGTGTCCTGACTGTAGTGTGCTGCTGTGGCTTTCCTATTTTCCATGTACATTCACACCTTGGAATGCTTGCTATATCTGCTAGGGTGTTACAGCATGCAGTGTGGTCTGGCCATGGTGTGGGCCTTGACATCTATTAGGGTATTTGAGTATGCTGCTGAGCAGGCCCCAGAGACTCTCAGGTGCATCTGTTATCTGCCTCATGGAATGGTACATATCAGTGGGGTACACCCATTAAAATTGTCTGGTATGCTGCAGTTGTGACTGTGGGATAGCATGAGGATATGTATTATTACACTTTTTCTGCCATGCAAGTGGTGCATACTTTCAGGACTCCATAGTTACCATTGCATGTGTTGTAACACCTTTCTGCCTACTGTTTGTACATTTCACATGGAGTCTCTGGGGCATCCCTGTAACTCATTCACTGTTGCTATGTCTAGGCTCTTAACTATTCAAATATGGTGGTGTCAGACCTCTCGTGTACAAATATTTGCAGGTTGTCCACATTTCTGCCTCATATTTTGGTCAATATTTCATGCACAGCTTTTTGTGGCAAATCACTCTGGGCTCAACTCAGAATATAGTGACAAACATTCAAGTTTCAGACTTCATACCCTTCCAAACATCCCACGAAATGCAGAACCTGTTACTCTCTGAACTGTCTGAGTTTGTTGTAACATTATTTGTAATGTGTCCCTGGTTTTGGCCCTTTGCTCCACATATTTTATTACTTGGTCCGGATGTGTTCCTGTAAGAGGTTGTGGGGTATGGGCAGTGATTATCCTGCTGTGAGTATGTGTGTGGCTTGCAAGGTTCTACAGTGACATTATTACCTACTAGCTACCAACTAGCATGGCTGTTTCTGTTCACACACTACTGTTATGGAAATCCACTAGTTTTGACAGTAATTCTACATGACATGCTTTGTGTACTGCACATCCTATATTCCCTTTACATTCATTCCTACTATTACATGATATATTTATTTTAGCACAATGTTCTTGTATAACAGTCATGGCTTAGTGGTAAGTCATGCAGACTACTGTTTCCAAGGTCCTGGGTTTGGGACTGACAGTGAGATTTTATTTTGCTTTTGAACTGACTACAGGACCTGTCAATCAAAGTGACTAAGGCACTTTTAAGCAGTTGTAACCGGGTTAGCACTGGTTTGCGTGGAGCTCACGCATGCGCACTGGCATTTAGCTCTGCGCACACACCCGCTTACAACCGCTTAAACGTGCTTACTCTTGCGCACACCCGCGCTATTTTCTTTGAAAGAAATGAAAATGGGGAGACAGGAAAGTGGTGAAAAAGGGGTCACAAAGAGGGTAAGACAGTAGGGAAACAAGCTTGGGTTTTGCAGGAGAAATGTAGATAAGGCCCATAGCTGCCCATTTCTTCATCAGCAACAGCTGTGCATATGTTTGTAATTTGGTGTGACATTTGATACCTTCCACCCCTGAGAGAGGTGTAAGGACAACAATAATACTTGTTGTACAGCCAATTGTAATTGATAGTTTCCATGTCCGGCAGACATATGTGCGGAATGGGCAGCTATGTATGGGGCGTAATTTTTTTGTGGGTACAGACTGCCCTTTTTTTTTTCAGGTGAGAGTGGTATGTCAGGTGAAGGAAGTCGGTATAGCTGGGGAGGTAGGTTGGGTAGGTCAACAGACAAGAGAAACAAGACGCATACAGGGGCGGTGTATGACACGTGTGGGGGGGGTTACACAATTGACGGGGACAGAGGTTTGGATATCCAGAGTCCATGAGCCCACAGATGGCAACAGTGGAACTGATATTCCCACCCATGGGCAGTTGCCACTGTTCCTTCACTGCCCAGGACGGGGCTGTGCTGGGGGCTGTGTAGGCCGGGCAACAGGCATGCCCGTAAGTTGTGCCACCTGTGCCTCAAGCTGGTGTAGGGGCCCAAGAACAGAGTCCTGGATCTCCCTACGCACCACAGTCTGGACGCTATGGAGGATGAGTGGTGGTTCTCCTCTGGCCACGCTTGCAGAGGGGGGACGGGCCCCATCCCCTGCAGTGCTTCCACCCGCAGGTGGCACAGGGCCACCGGAGGAGGGTCCAGACTGGGCACTAGTGCCAGGTGCACTCGCCAGCTGAGGTGGGAGAGGTGGGTCCGCTGGAACCCGCCTTCCCTGTTGTCCTATGTTTTGCATTATGTCATGACAGTTTGGGTTAGTAACAGACAATACCATTCGCAATTAGTTGTAACAGCATGCATTAGTATTCCCATTAACCAAACACCCAGATATTCACACCATTGAACAGCGAGCATAACACATGCATAATTTGAACAGCAATACACAGTCCAACAACATGCAGGGTTGATTGATGGCAACAGGCCATCAGGTTTGGATGTATGAACAGGGCAGATGCATCAACGGACATGCAAATATTTATGACCCAACAGGACAAATGTCCAGGGGTGTTAATTGTGATTGCACATACCAATTTCACGTGGAATGGATTATATGTGGTTATAGGGTGGGGTGAAGAAAATATTAACACCTTCGAATACCAATACATATGCTGTACATTTCTAATAGCTACAGATATATACACACTACTGTTCTAACTACAGTTTCCTATATGATAACTACTTCAATTTGGTGATAGGATGGTTACTGCTACATCAATATACATTTTATTGTTATTCATACACGTTCATATCTGGCTTTGTTCAGCTACATCATCCTGCTACATTTGCTTTATATAGCTATAGACAACTGTGGATGTTTGATATTTCAGACAATCATACTATCTGCATATTGCAGACTGAGAGCAACATATCCAGATTTTGGGATACACATTCCAGCTGCAGCAACACTTTGGACACATTTCGCAGTTTGGTTCTACTTGTCACATTCATTTCATTCTGTACTGACTGCAGTATACTTTATTCAGGGGTTCTTACTACTTTATTGGTGGATTCATAACTCTTTCTCACACACTCTCACTTGTTTTCATTTTACTATTCAGGATGGTACTTACTTCTAGGCTTTATTGACATGTTTTACCTGTAGTTATTGCAATCCTTTCCAGCAGTCTCACTTCTGTCATGTTTCAGTATTTCAACAGGGATATATTTCACACATGTGATTTGCTCATCTTCTGCAGCTGTACTTTTCAGCCTGCTGCAGGTTGTGTACTATTATATTACAGGTGGGGCATCTTTATTTCAGACATTTTCATTTTTCTGTTTGGATTACAGACTGCAACACACTTTTCTAATCAAGCAATACTTGCAAACACTTTTACACTGTTACTTGCACATTTTATTACTTAGTGACTACACTGCACTCTTTTGCTAACTGTCATACTTTGATATTTCTTTACAGTTACTGGGAGTGGATTACTGACCTGCCTGGTGGCACAACTGCACCAGCCTATCGCCATAGGCTCTGCGGTTCACAGAACGGACACCTGCAGCTGTAATATAAATGAAGTAATATTGGAATACACATCTCCATAATATCAGCTAATTTAATTTCTTACATACATAATTAAATGTAACTTACTCAGTAGTGGGGCGTTGGGCATTTGCCGGGCCTCCTGGATCCAAAGGTTCAATTGTTCCTGCTTGCGTCTCTTCAGGTCCGCGTGGTGGTGATGGACCTGCTCACCAGTCCTTGGAATCCCTGTGGCACTGGTGAGATCATGAGCCAACTGGTCCCACGCCTCAGCCCTATATGCTTCCCACAGGACCTGGCCCTGCATGAGTTGGGCCTCATGATTGTGGACTAGGAGCCAGACCATGTATCTGGACTCCTCAACTCCCCACCTCTGTGCTCGAAAGCAACTACCCTCACCTACACCTGACATTCTGGCTGCAAGTCAGTTCTACAATCATTTATGCTGTGTATTCCTGCTTATGGGGCTTATATATGCCGTTTTTCCCACACTTATCTGTGATTGGCCATTTTGGAATTATATCCACTTCACAAAACCTGCTTTGTCATGCTCCACTTTCTATTCATTCCTATATATTTGCTATTACTGCATTTCTGAGTACAGCTGTCGTGGCTTAGTGGTTCAGCACCTTGACTATGGTGCATGGTATCCTGGGTTAGAACCTGGCCACTGCTTTTTATATTTTATGACTGTCTAGACAGGCTAGGGGGTGTGTCTGTGTAAAAGCAGTTTTGTTACAGCTTGCTCAACGTTGCTCGTCAGTTAGCTTGTTTGTGCGGTGCGCAGCTCCGTGCAAATGGGTTACGCTGGTTCACGCCTCATTTGGCTGTCAGCATGCATATTACGCTCAGCTTAGCTAGGGTCACACAGTTTCAGCATGTGAAACCACTGCTCAGCTATGGGCACTCATTTTGCGCCTGTTAAACCACTGCTCAGCTACGGGCAGATGCACTCACTTTGTTAAACTGTAGCTCAGCTATAGGCACATCTGGCATTTGCTATTGTTTTGTTACCTCACATTTCTTCAAAATAAAAGGACTATTTCATTACATTTTACATAAATTGTGATTTTATATGTGTACATATTTGTCAGGGACTTGTTTCGTGCTTATCTTACTAAAAAAAACAAATTGATGTTGTGGGGGCTCGAACCATGGATGCCTGCTCTTCAGCCGACGTCTCTACCACTACGCTATTACTTCTTGGCTTACTTTGCATATTTAGTTCTTATATGCTTTCCCACTGACTGCTAACTGTGGCTGCGCTACAGGCACGCCCACGCAACCGAGCGCACTCAAGGGCAAACATCTTTACAATTAAAAAAAAATTATAAGATGTCCATTTGTACATTTTATGTTCGTAGTCTGTGGCGGCATGCGTTGTGTTGTGTTTATTCACATTTCCATGGACTCTGTGATGGGTGTTTACTTTGGGCACTTTTACTCTTCTGGGGGCGTCTCCGCTTGCAGAGCTCGGCCTACGGACACACCCCCTACTGTCTTACATGGACCGTGTTAGCCTTAGGTGTGATTCAGCATGCTCTCATGAATATGCAGAGCATGCTGACATCACTCCATTTAACTGCAGCCTCCGTGTAAGAGTTATAACTCTTACACGGGGGCTTTGTGAATCCTGCCCCTAGTCTTTATGCTGCTACAGACAGACAGGGTCTTGTATATAACTTCCCTGTCCTGGTGTTTGTTTATTAATATCACCAATAAACTATGCTGGTTGCACCATAACTAGTCTTATTTACACTAGTTACACAAACAAGATAAAGCCTTCAGTTCAAACTTTACAGAAAAAACAGGACATCTGAAGGGAGTAAAAGGATGATTGAATACCACCCTTGAATTAACCTGTTCATGGACTTTTAACCTGTTTGAACAGACTTGTTTTCATGATTACCTAGTGTTTTTGTAATATACATGTAACTGAACACTTTGAAAACTATGACCTGTTAAATTACCTTGCTTTCTCCTGTTGAGAATACTGTGTAATATGACTACACAAATACATGTGTAATAGGACTGCTTGAATACTTGTCTGTGATGTTTTGTAAGGATGATGTTCATCTCTATATGAATGTAATTGCCTATGTATATGTATATTATGTTTGCCAGTGTGGCCCATGTCATGCCTGAAAAGGATCCTTGGGCCAGTACACTTATCCAATCGACAAATAAAAAAAATAAATAAAGACAAAATTTCGGTACAATTACTGTCTGAAAGCATTCCTTTCCTAGTCAAAATGATGTGTACTATGTCTGCTTCACACACGTAAGGCTATATCTGAGTGATTCATAGTGAATGATGTTTTGTGATTATATCACACCACCTATTGAAAATGAAGTGCCTGATTTATGGTAGACACAATTCCATTTCTAGAATGCTGAGCACTTTGGCTCATTTCTGAGGAAATACAAGATAAGGCTTCAGGAATGCAAACCATAATGTCAGCTGTCCCCAAAACATATGCTAGACATTAATTCATTCCTTTGTTCTTTCATTCATTCACTGTCCATTAACCTCTTCATCAAGCACAGGACAATATAGGATTTGTACAATATATAATTCTGCAAAGAAATGAAGAGACTAAGTTACACCACAATTTAGAAATAATCCCTGCCTCATTTTCATAGGATCATAGAAGTTAGTAGGCTATTGGCCCTGGGGCTTTTACAAGCCTAGCCAAGAATTTAGCCCATGTTCCAGCAAGTCAGCACCCCCCCCCCATGCCACTGTCCAGCAGGGACACAGGTAGAATCCCAGGGGTGAATTTTCTGTTCCCCATCCAGTTATACAGGTTGCGCATAAAAAGGGTTAATGAGGTACTCTGCTTGACGTGAAGAGAGAGTGTATTCCACAAAGGGAGGAGTCTTTGGGACACAAATCTGTCCCACCAACCTGAGAACTGATTGTCAACTAAATTAAGGAGCACAGAAGGAGATTTTTTTTTTTAGATTAGAATACATTGTATCTTTGGTAACAAATTAATAAAATGTTGTTTCTAAAGTATAGCCAAACAATCCACCTTTGTTGTGCTGATGAGGTCATTAAAAAGGCCAAAACATGCATGTCCACAGCTAGTAGAGGTTGGCTTTATTGGCCTGAATATAGCCATAAAGGCTTACAAAGTAAAAAGAGTCATGGGCATTCAGAAACTTTGTAGCTGAAACATTTGATGTCCTTGAGGGGTCGTTCGCATATATCCCAAGGTCACCATCACAGGAGGTTTTAGGTATCACACATTGAGAACTTTAGTTTAGTTGGGTATTTCTTGCAGTTTTTACTGAATTGTTTGTCTCTGTGACCTTTTCACCCTTTGGTTCAGATGTTAATTCAGATGTTTTGCAGGTACCTTAACATTTATGGACATCAGCTGGGTTTAAAGACCTTATGTAGCTAAAGTATAGCCAAACAATTCACTTATGCTGTGCTTATGAAGTCATTAAAAAGGCCAGAATATGCATGCCCACAGTTAGTACAGCAGTAGATAAGCTACTTTGTCAAACGAACCAGTTAGTGCCGTTCTTATTCCTGTATGACCTGCAAAAGCTGCAAGCGCGATTTGAATTGACTCCCTGCTGTAATTTGAGACAAGGAAAGTAATCCTATGTCTTTTTTTTTGCGTACAATCTGTACTTGGTTAAACTGATGGAGCTCCTTTCTGTATTACCTATTCCATTTTGTATTCTGTTTTGAGAAACTTGTTTGGCCTGGTATTTTTGTTCTTTGTGGCTGATAGACACATAAATTGCCCAGGCTTCACATTTCATGTTTTTTTTATTTTCATTGGTTAGTTTGCTTCTAGAGTGATATTTAAATACATAAAGTGTAGATGTGGCCTTGTCTTCTCTGATAAGACTCAAGGCTTGCAAAACCTACAAGCACTGTTTGACACCCTGTTGGTGATTTAAAACAAAGAACCAAGGAAAGTAATCATCTCTTTTTGTGTCTGTTGTGTAGCTGCTTAAGCTGATAGAGTTGTTTATTGCAATACCTGTTCCGTTTTATTTTCTCTTTTGAGGATTCTGTTTGGCTTGGTGTATTTTGTTCTGTGTGTAAGATAGACACTTAAATTACATAGCCTTCACATTTCACTTGTTTTTTTTTCCATTGGTAAGTTTGCTTCTTGAGTGATACTTAAATACATAGAGTATATCTGTGGCCTTGTCTTCTGTGATAAGACTCAAAGCCTGTAAAAATTACTAGCACTGTTTGAGTCCCTTCTAGTGTTTTTCCCACTCACCTTGACATTTCTTGTTCTGCTTTATAAACTTGGTGATTTTTAACTTGCCTGCCTTTAATGTAAATTGAGCTTTGAAAACTCTTCCCTTTCTTCACTGCTGTTGGTATATTTAATTATTTATTTATTTGCCTTTCCATAGCTTAGTTTGGAAAGACATGCATTTCGCCTCTTATTGTTCATTCTGCTGATTTACTTGCTCTGAATTCATTATCTAGTTGCTGGATAAAGTAGTGCAGTTGTATATTCCCCCAACCTCTTTTCTGTGTTTTTACATCAAGAGGACTGAGGTTTTTCCATCTAATGGCAGTAAGCGGTAGCCTGGTCTATACAAGTTAGGAAACACACTAGAGAGCCTTGATTGTAGTCGCTTCATTGGCCAGAAGGCTTATTAGTCAGCTTACCTTGTATAAATGCCTGTATAAATTCAGCACAATCGAGCAACTCAGCTCATTTTCAGAGCTGTGCAGCACTTGACATCCTCTCCTGTGCTTTGTGCTTCAGAACTGTTTGCCTTGCATTTAGTGCATGCCTCTCAACCTCTTAGTACAGGAAATCTGGACAAAGCCAAACAAAATGGGAGGATAAAGGCCCAGAAATAGGGACACATTTTAAGTATTGCTCTTATAAACTTAGGAAGTTGCTAGTGTAAAAGGGTTTGTTTTAACATACATTTTCTGAAGAATTTGAAGTCTGAAACTCAAATGTATGTCATTATTTAGTGACTTCAAGTCCTCAGATCATCCCAGTGATTTGCCAGAAAAGCACAAATTTAATGAGGAGCAGATCAAAAATATGTGCCAAAAATCTGGACATTCTGCAGAAATCTGGACAGTTGGCTATAAATTCTGGTGCCATCCAGCCAAAACAAAATACTTTTATTGAATAATCACACTTTTATAAGCTGTTTAAAGGACATTGTTGATATCTGGAATTACGTATTGCCTCTCTTTATGCCTTTCTTGAAGTTTGTTGAAGTTTGTTTGTGGTAGCATTGCACTTGGGACACTCTTTTACAATGTTTTTACATCAGCAGGATTGTGTTTATTCATTTAGAAGCAGTAGGTGTTTGCCTGGTCTATCTGAGTTGGGGATCACAGAAAAAGGCTTTAAATGTAGTTGTTTTATTGGACAGAGGGCTCTAGTTCTGTATTTTCAGTGCTAGTATTAATTAAGCTCATTTGCATGGAGCTGCTTACCATTCTGGTGTCCTGCACAGATGTAAAAATCTAGAAGCAAATTTTCCCTAGAAAACTGCCCATAAAGTGGTACGCTGTAAAGCAGTAAGTATAGAGAAAATTCCTTGCACACTGACAAGCTTAGAGCAACTAGTTTGCACATCGACTGGGAATACCATTAAATTTAGTAGAATTTAGTATTTTATACACTAGTCTGCCAGTCCTCCAAAAAAGCATACTTAGTAGCCTTCTGTTTAGTCCTGTATGCAACACACAACCTCGTAGTTCATCAGAGGACTGGACAACATAGATATGCAATTTCTCAACTTCTCAACAGCCAGCCTGGTGGATATGTGCATATTAAGATGATGTAACAATTGCCTCATGTTTACTGACAACCACTTAATTCTTAAAGTAGCAGATACAGTATGTGAGTGGTGTGCATCCACAGTATCACTGGAGGCAAATCTCTTGCATACAAGCACATTTCAGGTTAACAAAACACACACACACATGACACCCACCACATATAACACACAACACACACACAAAGACTAATGCATGATGAGATACTTAAATGCAATCTTCCTAAATAACAAAGACATCCTAGACTTCTCATCAACAAGGATTATCCTCAGCAAACCTAAAAGCACTAACACCTAACACCACACATACAACCACACTCACTGGAGCCCCAAATACAAAGTCCATAATGCAAGAAAATGCACTTTCCAGAAATCTAGTCATAAGGAACTCCATTGTAAGACATACTCTGCTCCTTTAACCAGGCTGAACAAGGAGAAGATAGCAGTTAGTTGCCTGTTTGGAGCCAGGATCCACCAAATTACGCATGCACTCAAGTTACGGCACCAGAGGTACAAGAATGATTCCATTATAGTCCATCTAGGTAAAAATGAACTAAGAAGTACTTTCTTAGACTGTATAAAGAAGAGAGACAGTATAGAGCTCTCTGACTATGTGTCTCAGGCTGGTATGAGACTAGCAGTGAGTAGTATATTACCTTCACCAAGGATGATGTCACAATATGAACAAAAGATGATTGATTTTACCAATTGGCTGAATTTCTGGTGTCATTCTAAGGGGATCCGACCTTTGCCAGCTTAGGAAGACATGGTTAACAAACCACATTGCTTTGCCAAGTATGGTCTGCATCTGTTACCTGTAGGCTTTGGAATACTGACTAAACATTTATCCTACCCCATAGACCCTCTTCTAGGCAATGCCAAATTGACAAATCTACCTACATTGGGAAATTAAGGTGTTACTGCTCAATGCCAAGCACCTAAACAAAAAAAAAAAATATACTCCCTCAAAGCCTTCCTCATCCTGAAGAATATAGATATCCGTGTAGTTAGTGACCACAGTTTAAAGCCACAGAGAATACCCCAGCAGTGCAAGGTTTCAGTACCTTCCACACTTCTAGACCAGTAGCTGTACAGACAAGGGCCAAAGGTGGAGATGTCTTGATATACATCAGAAACAATCATACCTCTAGGTTGGTTAATGCACTGGACTTTCTCCATGTGCAGGTCACCGTACATAAAATCCTGTATACTGACAAGCTATCAAGTTGTACTTCATTGTCTATGTCCCATGAAAATCATAGCACATACTTAGACCTACTGGAGACACCAGCCAAACTAACATCTTACTTATGGGCAACTTTAATTACTGCTCTATAGACTGGGAATCCTACATGGCCTAAAATCTGCAGGTGCAGAGATTCCTGCACTTTGTAAATGCAAACACCCTTGACCAGTTAGTGCATACGCCGAATAGTAGTTCTAACATACTGGATCTTGTACTCACAAATGTTGGAGAATGCTGCACCCTGCCCACATCATGTCCTCCATGGTAAGATCTGGCCATAACACTGCCTTTTTAAAATAAAAATCAGCTTGATAACCTCAGTAAATCCAGTAACAGTTAGGAACTATTCCATGGTAAACTACCTTTTATTAACTGATAGTTTGTCAAAATTCAGTGCCCTTCCAAACCTTGAGAACACAGCTGCCTATAAAGAATTGCTCACAGAAATTCTGTATAACCATGTCAATGGCTGCATAGAGGCAACTGTTCCTACGAGAAGTAAGGGTAAAAATAACTCCAAAAACAAGCCACCATGCTGGCATCCCAAATTAAACAGGCCATGCAACAGAAGGAAAAAAAATTGCCAGAAACCTAAAGGCAGCACACAGCAGTGTGCTGAAATGATGGTTAATGGTGCCACATTAACTGAGCTGGGCAATACACTGAATCTGCTGGTTGACAAATTCAGTTTCAAATTTACCTTGCACTCACCCCAGCCACTCCCCAAGAAATACCTTCAAACATAGCCAAAGTAACTGTAAATAGAGAGTAAGTCCTGGCTGCACTCACTGAAGCCAAGAATTCAGCCTCATTGGGCCCAGATAATATCATGGGTTGCCTCCTGAATAGTGTAAAATATGACCTATCTGACCACTGGATCTATGATTTAACTATAGTCTCAAAACAGGCTTTGTGCCATGAGAGTGGAGGATTGCAATGGTCTTCCCGCTTTGTAAGGGCAGACCATAAACAGATCTCAGAAACTACAGACCCATTAGTCTGACTAGTTTCATATTCCAAGCCTTGAAAAGAATTCTCATGCAAATGATTAACAAAGACACCAGATCAATCCCCATTTGTTTTTGTCAGTGGAAGGTCATGCCTACTGTACCTGGTGGACTTCTTTGAGAAGGTCACTGTTAGATTAAGGATTAGACACTAGACAGGCTAAAGGGTAAAATAAATTGTGTTTCATTTATGCATAAAAGATAATTAAACAGAAAGGAAAATGACCTTGCTGGCTAGGATATGGTGTTTCATTTATGCATATGTTTTAGAAAAGCAGAAATAAAGAATCTTCCACTGAATGTTGACCTTAATGAAATAACAGTTTCTCAACGGGAGATTGCAGACAGTTCTCGTTATGTTCCTTTCTCAAGGGAAAGCTAAAACCTTACAGAATGTTCTTTGTACATACAAGACAAAGCCTGAGACCAAGGTTAGAAAATAAATAATTTACTGGACTGAAGCAATATAATATGCTGTATTCAGAATAGCAGGGCAGTTAAGGTTAGTAACTTTGTTCGACCTGTTACTTTAGAGAAGATAACAAACACTCAAGCCTGAGTACAGAAAACAGGTCTTCTAGAGACTATGTCAGTTTACGTTGTTCAGGACAATCAGAATGATGTGCTGCAACTTGAATTGTTTATCAGTATGGTTAACAGAGACAGTATTTGGATATTGTGAACATCTAATAAAACGTTACTAAATGAACTACAGTGGTTCATAGGTAGGTACTGGGCTATCGGCCCAAGGGCCTATGTAAGCCTAGCCAACAAGTTATCTGGCTTTTGCCACCCAAGAAAGTTACTTTCCTGTGCCCCTGTTGAGTAGAGCCATAGAAGTGATCCCCGGGGTGAATTTCCTATTTAAAAGTATGACAGCTCAGGACTCAAACCCAGGACCTACTATACTGGAGGTCATGACTCAACCTATATAGCCACTGGGATAGTGCTAGGAGAAGTCATTCTTAAAAGTACACAAGACTTGGTCCATAAGGGAGAGAATGACACCTATTCAGCACGAGCTTGGATAATTAAGACTTCTGTTTCCAAGTCTCATTACATACAGTGTTTCCAGCTAATTACGGTACAGTACAACATTATCACCAAGACAATGGATGAGAGTAAAAGGGTGTATGCAGCCTACCTTGATCTGGCTAAGGCATTTGATGCTGTACCTCACTCTGGCATTATTAACAAACTCACAGAATTAGGAATAATTCCCTATATAATGTGCTGAATAACCAGTTGGCTCACAGATATGCCTCAGGAAGTTAGGATTGGTGAGACCTCTTTATGGACCCTCAAGGCTCCATGCTGGGCCCACTCCTCTTTGGAGTGCATGCATTACCTGAAATGTCTGCAAAGGTTCCACACAAAAAGAATACAGGGCATAAACACAATGTCCTTTGCGGACCACTTCAAAGCCCTATTTCTGTACTCACTCTCCTACAGACTACTAGGAGGTAATATATGCCTGGCATACAAGGCATACCTGGACCCTGCAAAACAAACAGTATCAGAACTACTACTACATACGAAATATGAACAGGACACACAAAGAACTAGAAAAATGTTTTTTACAGCTGCTAAATAGACAAAGACAATACAATTTCAAGTTAAATAAGAGTACTTATAAAATAATAAAGACAGGTCTGATATATGTGGGTAATAGTCCAACATCAATGAAACCTGATGTAGATAAAAATTAGAGTGGTTGTGCTAGTGACAAATCCAGTAGACAAACAAGCAGTACAGAATTTTTTAGGAGTGATGTGCATTTTATAAAAATTATATAGTATCTAATATATCTGAGATTTGATACATAAACTGAATATAGCTTCACTGACAAGATTCAGCTTCAAAGTGATGATGTGATGGTAAGAAGGAGGCTGGCTATCCATTATATACAGGAGACAAGCTGAAAGGGTAGTGCAGTAAATCACCTGGCTTGGGACCCAGAATCTACTACTCAAGGACAGGACAGACTACAAATGGTGTGGGAATTGTGATGATATATAGTCATCTTAAGACAGTAAGGGATGTCATAAGAATTAGTGACAAACTCCAATCAGCCTCCAGTCTGAAGACAGGCTAGTATTCATAATCTCAGCTGATACTCCACAGTAGGGTTATAAAGGTGAGGAAAAAGAGTGCATGTAGGCAACAGTTGCAGGACCTATTAGATAAAGTGCAACAAAATGAGTTGGTGTTGATAATGGAGATCATGAATGCTCATTTTGGGACAGACATAAAAAGATAGGAGGACTACATCAGTCCACATTGGTGGGGTAACATGAATAATGAACTTCTAGCTGGCAAATGGCTTGATGGTGGCCAATGCATGGTTTACAAAGAAACACCATCGCAAGGTCACATACAAGAGTTCATAGCCGAATGCCAAGCTAACTGCCCCAAAAGGCCATTTTTAAGCTTAGCCAATGATTTGAGTTCCAAATTAAGACATGTACCCTGTGTCTATGAAGCAAAGACCCTAACCATTATGCCAAATTCACCTCTACTTCAGTCTTATGAGTGGTCAACATGTGACTCAGATTAACTTAATCCTAGTAAGCAAAAGGTATTGGACTAGAATCAGATATCAACTCTAGTGAAAGTGTCTGTGCCAGCATAAACCCCTGATTGACACAATCAACTGCAAGCAGTAGCCAGGGAAGGCTCTAAGGTTAACAGAGACTAGGCTGAAGACCTGGACGCTGACTGGACTGAAAGCACTGGAATTCAATTAAACACTTAGGGCTCTACCACCTCTGGAAGAAGAGGAAATAGGTGAAGTTGAAAAAGAAGAATGGCAGTGTCTCAAAACAGCATGTGTTATGGACTTCAGAACAGATATCTGGCTGATAAGGTACATAAAGAAAGCTGTTGGTGGAATATGGAAGTCCAGGAAGTAACCAAAAGAAAGAAGGAGTGTGACATGGAAAATGCAGACCAGGCAAAGAAGGAATACTGGTTGGTTAACAAAGAGGCTAAGAGAGCAGTTTCAATAGCAAAGAACAAGGCATCCAAAAAACTCTACCAGGTTCAGAAAAGTGCATCAGCAAATGGTATGAAGAAACTCGTAACAAGTTGCAAAGCAAAGACAAAAAAATCCCCCAGAAAATAGTCACATGCTGTTCATAAGAGGTGCCAGCAACAATCTGCTGTTCAATCCAAAGGACATCAGAGGCACACTGAAGGAGTACTTTCAGCAGATTCTGAATGAAGAAACCCACAAAGAAGCTGTATTGAGCCATCAATAGCCAACAAAGAAGAAAAAGAAAACCCACCCTAGAAGAATTAAGTATAGCACTAGGGAAAATGAAGTCAGGGAAGCAAGAGACTCAGATGAAATCACAGCAGATATAATCAAGATGTTGAATGAGTTAGAGAAGAAGTGACTCCTGAGAGTACTCATCATGGTATGGAGAGAAGGCATATCCTATATGAGCAGAGAATCAGAATTCTTTTGTCAGTGTACAAAAACAAAGAATACATTTGCAACTATAATAGTGCATGAAATTACTGCAGAAGATGACTGATAAATGAATTTACAGACTAGTAGAAACATGATGGAAGGTGAGCAGTATGCATTTAGATCAGGATGCAAAGCAACCAACCTTTTTTTTTGCAGTGACATAGATAGTAGAGAAGAAGCTGGAGATTAGGGAAGATTCAAAAAGGGCATCCCTTGCTTGGAGAAAGCATATGACGCAGTCTGGTAAAAGTCAATTTGGGCAGTCCTGTAGTGGTTTGAATTCCTGGAATCATCAGCTGAATTAGTGCAGGCTATGCACAAAGACCCAATAACACAAGTGTGAACAGAGTTTGGGCTCACACTGGGGTTACCTGTGAGTTCAGCTCTGAGCACATTGCTATTTATACTGGTGATGGACTACATTAACAAACAGGTTGGAGGGGAAAGATCAGCAACGCTGCTGTATGCAGACAATATTATATTGCAAGCAGGCTATGACCAGGAACTTCAGCAAATAATAGAAGAATGGAAAGCAAAATTAAAGATGTATAGAATGAAACTGGGTATAGACAAGTTTCATGGCAGCAAATGGGGAAAATCTGAAGAAGTTGAAAACTGAGATATAAGGCAAATGGAACATGTTAACAGCTTCAGATATGAAGAAGAGGAGAAGGGAAGTCTAAATGAAGAGGTTAAAGCTAGAATCAGAGGCGCGGCAGCCAAATGGCACAGTGTCATTGGTAGTATGTAACAGAAAAATGCCAAAGCTGGGGGGGGGGGGCAGTCATTCCTCTCATCTGTACAGATTTTCACAGAATGTCCAGATTTTTGCTTCATATTTTGGTCAATTTTTCATAATATTCTAGTTTTCTGGCAAATAATTGGCAATTCAGTAAAGACTGAAGTAGGAAAATAATAACAAACATTTAAGTTTCAGACTTCATACCATCCAGAAAAGTCATGCTGATGCAAAACATATTATTATATCAACTTTCTATTGTAGGAGCAATATTTAAAAAAAAAACTGCCCCTATTTTTGGGCCTTCGTCTCCCCCCATTATGTATGGCTTTAGTCAGATTTCTTGCTCTAAGAGGTTGAGTTATGGGACCAGTAATGCAGTGTGGCACAGAAACCTGAGAAATGAATGCAGAGCAGTTGAGGAAGTGATGGAGTTGAAGTGCCTGAGTTAGGTGGTTGGATGTTCACTGTGGGACAGACAAAGAAATGAAGATAGTCAAAGTAAACTCAAATGCAGTGAAAGTCAAAGACTGATTACAGTGGTTTAGTCACATGTGTAATAAAGCAAAAGACAATTTAGTTAAGAAGCTTTGCAAGAGACAGGAAGAAGGCAAGGGGAAACCAGGATCTTCAGCCAAGAGATGAATGGATTGTGTGAGAGAAGAACTGCAATAGTCAGGCATGACAGTAGAAGAAGGTAGGAGAGAAGCTCTGAATTAAGAGATGTGGTGACAGTTGTCACAGCACCTTGACCCCCCCCCCATGTAAAAAATGGGTACAAGGTGGTTGATGATGATGGTATACATAGAAATAATCAATGTGGCTTTGTTCAGAATGGGAGTAGTTAACCACAAATAGTCATCCATTTCAGTTACATATATCAAAACTCCTGTTTCAGGACCATGGAACTTTACATCCAGAAAGTCTTCTAGTTGCTCTCAGGGTACTTAGAATTAGTTTATTAAAACATGGGATTTGAGGAGCCATAAGTTTGTGGGTTTCACCCCTGTAAGAACATTTTAGTTTATATTTTTGGTAAAACAAATCAGCCATCTCATTCCTAACTTTATTTTTCTTATGTTTTCCAGTGCAATCATATTAACATTGATTGCTTACTAGGAATTCATCTGAAATAACTGTGCCTTTAAGAAAGATGTTACAGTAAGACCTACCCCGGGATTCATGAAGCACAGCGCAAGGCCGGCATTAGGCTTGCACCGACCGTGCGGCGTAAAGATGGCGCAGTAGCGCCAAATGCATATTAATGAAGGTGCGCTGCCACCACAGCCACGTGCATAGGAAAGGAGCTCGAGTGCATAGGGCGTGTCGAAGTGCCGTATGGAGGCATGGAAATTTCAGCTGTCGACGAGCAACCTAAAATGCTTGCATATAACAATTTGCAAGCAATAGTAATCACATCTGTCAGTGTCAGTGGATACTGAAACGTATGCAAAGCATGCAAGACAGTTCCTGCGAACACAAAATGAAGAAGCAAACACAAATGCACGGTAGGGAATAACTGGTCCCTATCCCACAAACAAATGACATTGAAAACCGTGTGCCCGTAGTCCAACGCAGTGTAGATAGTTATACTAAGTGGAAGTGAAATGCATCGTATGTTAGCACCGCCAATAGGTATTGGAACAGTGGTCAGGGTCACCAGCTGACCCATATTGTGAGGGAGGGTACACAGCTGGGCAGATGTGTTCATAACAAAAAACACGATAAATGTACATATCTAGTGACCGTATGACCGAATTATATCCCACAATGCATGTAATAGTCACATACAATAGGTATGTCCGTATTTCACATACCAAATGTGACAGGAAATAGAATAAGCATGTAAATGAAACAGAAGGAGCATATAAATTGCTACAACAATAAGGCAACATGTAGGCTGAAAGGAACAGTATTATCCGTACCATTGACTGTGGGTACGTGTTGTCCAGTACATTTGGATATGTGTCCGGAATATATCCCATCTTGGACATAGGAAAAGGTGGCATCCTACCAATGATTAGAACAGTCGGCCAAAATCCGCACATCAGTGGTCCAAGCCGAACTTGTCAGGATGTGTCACAGTTGAACGGGTATTACCGGGGTATACCAACCATGTCATGAAAGTTAAGTATGGGCGTGTACCTATGTGCGTGAGGTATAGCATGTGGAAAGTCAAACATGGCAGGGTAGTCCACACAACCATACAGATACCTGACATATGTAGGGTATGCAATGTGTTACCTTGACCGTGTCATGAGACATCAACCAAAGCAGTGATGATGGAGTGTCAGGAATATGTGTGTGGGGGGTGGGTAATGGTATAATCCTCCAAGGTGACACTGTATCGTATGCAGAATAGGTGAACTGGACGTGTATGAGGGAGCACCGGGTGAAGCAGAAAGAAACACAAAAACATGTATACACATCTGCAATACAACCAGACAGGTCATACTGTAGAACACAATCCCACAAACATATCAATATTAAAATGTGCGATACAAATGTATAGACATGTCACCGGCACATACCCACAAATTGGTCCTGATGGAACTGGCCATATCAAATGCAACACACCTGGATGCATAATGGACTACTCAGCATCCCCTACACAGCACACAACCCGCTCCCATACCTGAATGTCCACCAAATCCAGCCATACTTGGCCTACTGGTTTGGTGCAGCCACATCTACACATAGTGACCACTATGCATATGTAGTAGATAGTGTCACCCTAGGCAGTTTCAGGATTGCAAACTATGTATCCCTTGCATGTAAAACCCCAGCACATTTTTGTAATGCCAGAAGAATGTTCGGTATTTGTCTTGTTTTGGTCTTGTTCAATTTTTGGGATATCCCTCATGGGATAAGTAACCTATGTAAACATTAGAATGGGTATGAAGACACAAAGTCCAGTCCTGTAGATATCTGGACACAAGTTGGAATGTGCAGTAGTGGTGCACGAGACTGTCCAGCCCTAGATGGTCATGCAGAGCCTACTACCCAGGATCAAACACCTGCCTGTGACGCACGTGTCCCGACACGAATAAGCAAAAGAATATATTGCACACATTCACATAGTGGCACATGGTATAAGGGTGATGAAGGCACTGACGTAAACAGGATATCCCCTGATCCACTGTGTGAGGGACAATTAATGTGTGTGTAGGTGTGACCTGACTAACAGTGATACAATGCCAAATGTCCTGTGATTGTAGGAAATAACTATGTACCATACTGCATGTAACAGTTGCCTAAAGCGGTCACGTCAGGATAGAATAAATGTAATTTGTAGAAGACACAGGCAAACAACAAAAGTGCCAAAGGTATAAGGCATTCCCTGTTCAAGTACGACTATAGCTAGGAAACAAATGAATGTTCTAAACCTGCACTGATCGTGGCTATGTGTTGGCCCAAACAATCTGGTGTCCACAGTAGGGTTACCATCTGGCAAGGGACAGTCCCTCTTTGGACAGTTGTGTCCTGACAAAATACATTACAAATGGCAAATGTCCTGGGATTGTAGGACATAATTATGTCCCATATGTTATGTAATAGTTGCAGAAAATAATTATTTCAGTATCTAAAATACCTAAATGTTACAAGAAACAGAATAAGCAACTAAACCGCTACAACAATAGGCTTTTATGTAGGCCAATAAGTAAAGTTCTATCCTTTGTACTGACCGTGGGTATGTGTCGGCTTGTAAAATCTGATGGGTGTTCTGAAAATGTCCCATCTTGGCCATTTGAAAAGGTGGCAACCCTAGTCCCCAGAATACATCCCAACCTGTACATATGACAATGTCAACGCTACCAATGGTCAGAGCATTCGCACAATAACTGGCCAGCCTCTTAACCACTCACAAAGCCAGTGACCTTTGGGGGAAAGGTGTTGAATGAGAATGACTACTTACAACAATGAAGAGTAATAGACGCATTTAACTGCAGAAAATTAGTAGTATTATGAATCTGTCAACACGTTCCAAGTTAATAGTACTAATATGGTAGAAGTGTCCGCGATTGTCCCTGTAGAAACAAGTCCCCGAGTATCACAGAGGTCCGTACACATAAGTACACCAACCAACTGTCACATCTATTGCCAGAACTATTGCATACCTGTAGTGAATTTATAACAGATGTGCAGAATAATATTAATTGTATCTATAAATGAATGAAATAGTCAAATGGGAAGGGAAATGCGTGGAAACCGCCCCCCAACCTGCATTATGTAGTGGAACCACTCCCCGCCCAAACACCTGCATCTGTAAACACAGGTAGAATGTTAAAATCTGGAGTAATTCTGCCCATGTGCTATGTCTGATCTTTGAACAGCGCCAGGGCAGTTCTAATCACCAGTCTGCCAAGCCTAAACCTGGACCAGCGCATGAACACCCTGACAATCAAACATGTGTATGTGCGAGGACTATAAGCGTAGGAGTTCTGAATATCCTTGGAGTGAGTAGACCTGCAGCACGGGTCCAGAGCAGTAGGAAACAGGGAATGTCCTAATTGTAGTACTGCGGTTTTCCCAGCAGGAGAATGGATGCCTGCTGTGTAAGGGAAGTGGTGAGGTGTATGTCAGAGTCGCTATGAACCATGGGTATACATATAAATGAGCCAGAACACCAATAGTGTAGTGGTTACAGCATCCACCCAGCGTAAAGGCATTCCCTGTTCAAGTACGACTATAGCACATATTAATTGTGTAATGAATGCGTCTGTACTGTAAAGCCAACATTTATACATGTAAAGGTGACCACGTTCGCATGAGTCCGTTAACTGGATTCCATCAAAGTGGTACTTTCATAAGGAATAAGGCACATGTAATCCCAAAGAAGTGCCTGTAAACATATGTAACTCAGAATAAGTAGATGCAAGTGCGCCTGCGCGGGTGTACACAGCTATTAGCATAGCAAACGTATGTTGTCTTGTACAGCTGTAACTTTTATATATATAGATAGATAGATGTGTGTATAGATAAATATCCACAGACATAACAGAAATTTATATATCTACATATTTATCTATATATACACATATATATAAATATATATATATATATATACATATGTATATATATATATATATATATATATATATATATATATATATATATACATATATCTATATATATATATATATATATATATATATATATATATATATATATATATATATATATATATATATGTAAGGAACGCCAAAAGACAAAAGCAAACATAAGGGTTGTGAAGGGAATCCAGAGCAAGTAAGGAATTATGAAGTGCTCACAGCTTATGTCACATAAAGCTGCACAAGTGTGAGTAGAGCACCGCTCTTCACACCAGAGGCAGGGTTATACCAGTGGCCATAACATCGTTGAAGTGCTACGTCAACATTGTAAACAGACGGAATGTAGTACATGTTGCGACCACCTACACTTGTAAACCGCAAATCATTCGTAATCCATAACAGCAGGAAAGGCACGTATGTGCAAATATGAATGGATGGTAAGCCTGTGAATACACAAGGTGGAACAAAATGTGTGTGGGACCCCAACGCTCATGAGAGGGCAATGTGTAAAGGTATGTCATGGCTGCGATATCAGGTGTATAATGGCTGTTATGCATGGAAACTCAACACGGGTGTGCAGGAGAAACTATGGATATGCGATTATGGACACAGGAGTGCTAGGCTATGTTGCACTGGGTGCAATGGAGTGGCCCGTGGAGGTAAGCTAGTATGTAGGTGTGATTCCCAGATAGAGCGGCGTTTGCGTTGAGACATGCGTGAATGGGCGTATCGTTGTCGGACATTGTGCGTCAGGGCTGGCAGCCCGGCATGTAAAACCTATATACCACCCATGAATGGAACAGAGTTCTGCTGTGACAACCCCAAACTGGGAAAAGCAGAAAGACACAACTACATGAAGACAACAATATGTTGACGTACAGTCACAGTAACACAAACACACATCCTATCAACAGTAATAATATGAATGTGCACAGAAACAAACACAGTAGCAGGAATAATAGGCTGCGCATATGAGTAATAGGTCGAATGACACTGTATCACATCCCAGTTAGCAGCGGCCCCCCAGACATGTAAAACGTGCGACATCTGTAATGAGTCAGAAACAGCATGTACCTCGACAAACGTGAACGAATACATATGCTCTGTGACTGTGAATGTGTCTGGTTAATAAAACCAATCATCTACATGTGTCCCACATGGTGTTATGCATTGTCCCTGATACAGTGTTCATTCACACCCATTGGTATGTGAGTTCTGCTACTGACGGAAAGTGCACAATTTGCTGACCACCTTAGGTAGATGATAGCATAATAGAAGAGGTTCAACACCTGTACGCCTGCAAGGGACACACCCGTCTGGACAGTTGTATCCTGCAAAATGACAGTTATGGCACATGGCCTGTGAGTTTGGGAATGGAGGCTATATAGTGTGTGTAGTGGTGTCAGACATCAATTTGTTGTATCAGTAACAGCTACATGTAATAGAAAACAGTATTATCAATTATAATGCTACATGAATAACCTTAACATATGCAAACCGTGGAAGTTGTCCGTTTACTACTGGCTGTGGGTATGTGTTGCCTTGACACATGTGATAGCTCTACATATAGGGTCTATAGGGCTGCCACCATTCTGAATGGCCAAAGTGAAACCTGCTCTGTAGAAATGTCAGATGTACCAGGGCAGAACATACCTACAGCCATGCATAGTAGAGAAATATACATATTGATACAAATCAAAGCGTAGTCTAGCAGCAGTAAAGTTGCTTATGCTACTACATATGACATATTGACGTGTCAGGTATACAAGACCTGTAACAAGCAACCAGTACAGTACAGACACATAGAACATGAGAATGTCCCCTAATCAGGACAGTTGCAATGGCTAGAGTATTGTCCATACTACTCAACTGTCCCTGAATGTCAGGTACATCCCAGAGTTTGACTGAAAGTTTAACTCTGTCCCTCTTAATCCCTCCTAAAATTAGTGGCTGTTGAAGGAAAGGTGGTGAATTACACTTACTGACTAATGACAATAAGTAAGAGTTATAAACAACTGTTCCTTCAGAATATGTGTATTGTCATATGCTCTGATTCTGTCAATGTTTCACGTTAATAGCACTACTTTTGTAAAAGTGTTCCTGATTTTTCTTGACCTGTCCCTGATTCTGTAGAAATGTGCCCTCGATTGGTGGAGAGTTCTGGTACTGTCACATGAGATATGCATGATGAGGGACTGTCCCATGCAAAGTGGGAAAGGTGTCACTCCTACAGTCTCCCGTCGTGCAATCTGAAAGGTGGACAACGTGCAGTAGGTATGCGGTAGCATGACTCGGCAGACAGCTGCATTAACAATCTCAAGTCACATGTCAGCATTGCAGAGTATCAGTTCCCATGTATCAGGCAGATGGGAGCAGATCGTATGAGGAAGTCGCATATAATATGATTACGTCACTCGACAGGTCGCCGAGTCCATACAGTCGAATGCCTGCCATCGCAAAATGGTTACACATACCCGATACTGTAGTCATGTAGTCTGATGTAATACGCATCACAAGGGATTGCACACACCCAGCATGAGTGACAAATGTAAGGGGAAATGTTGGTGAATGAGCGGCTGTAAGCGTGTTTGTCTACCAGTATGCCAGTAGTACACTGTCAAAGAAATGTGGAGTCTAAACGTGTATAAGGTGCTGTGACTAGAGGTCAGCAGTGCTTAACACTCTTCAAACCCATGCACAACTGCTCCCACCTGCTGGAATGTGCCTTACCCAGTCTGTATCCAAAGGCGTCGGCCTGTCCGCAAACAAAGAACCACCCTATACACGTGATGGTAGAAGTACCCTGCACACATAGCTAATGTGAATTAACAATAGACCATGGCATATGTACAGACAATAGACCACACACAACCCCATACAGCACAGACATCCAACAGTATAGCAATGTACTGGCAGATATGTCCGGACCACTGGTGTATGCATGTCTGGCCGTCCTGCATTTAAGTGTGTGAGCATGCCCAGTATGACTGTTACGCATGTTGTCGACCGACATTACCGTCATACCATCATGTGTGTGAGCATGCCAAGTATGGTCAACTATATTGCATGTGTCACATGTCCAGATCATTAGTACTGTGTTGCTGACCCCTCCGTTCTACACAGACAGGTGTCATGCTGTGTCTGCAGGGTAGCTAATGGTCATGTGGCATTGACAGTTGCTACATGT
The DNA here is from genome assembly GCF_019279795.1 of Protopterus annectens. Taxonomy (NCBI): domain Eukaryota; kingdom Metazoa; phylum Chordata; order Ceratodontiformes; family Protopteridae; genus Protopterus; species Protopterus annectens. The sequence goes on along the minus strand of NC_056741.1, from coordinate 241,314,636 downwards.
CTGCATAGTGTGGGGGGACATCCAACCACAACCACAGTCCTACACAGTACCGTGGGTGGCACATATGACTCTCACATGTGTAGGTTTGATGGGGGGCACAGCCAACAGTTGTACACATCTGCCGCTACTGTACTGTTATGCCGGGTACTCCATGTTAGTGTGTGGACCTACCTAAATTACTGGTTGGAGAGATAGCAGGGTACATCAGTTCCCAGCTTTAATTACCAGCACAGTGGTGTTGGACATCCTAACTTACACAACCTACATCAAACTGCCTGGCCTGCTGTCATCTGTGTGTGTCTTAGGGGTTTGGGGTCATTCACTGGGCATAACCATAGGCCATCGTATATCATTTCTCTGTATTGGTCCACATCTGTCCAGCTGCATGGAACGTGTGTGGGCTGTATGGACACACATGATGGTCAGCCCATAATCTGCAGTGGGTTAGGACACCCTGTGTACTACAGGCTACCATTGTGACCCCTGTATGTGCTACAGAGGTCATGGTGCCACTATGGATGTGTACTGTCTGCTGCCCTAACATTTGGCCACCACAGTCACTTGTATGCTCACATACATACCATAGCAATGGGTAACTACACGTTCTAATACAACTGCCACTTGTTAGGTCAATAGACATATGGGTGTGTTCCAGACTTGAGGATGGTGCTGGAGCGCTGCCTATGTCGGATGCACACAGTGCACCTCCTATACATGGCCGAGCACAGGTACGGTCATGTTTGGCATCCATTGTACTGTGTGCGGGTCAGAGAGGGGAAATCCATGGGTACCTACTGTGTCAGTGCATATGCCTTGTGTTGCCTCTTTGCCAAGGGCAGGTCATACTGTGCATGGGCTTTCGCCGACTGTGCCCTGCTCAGGTAGTTCCTTCACCAAGTCACACTGTGCCTGTACAGGCCTTGGCAGTGGTGTTGGGCTGTGTGGCCCTGCCCCATGCTGTTCCTGCTGCAACTGTTACTGCAGGATAAGATTATGTAGCATAGCAAATACCATAACAACTTGTATGCATGTAGCTTGTGGATACTGCAGAGCTCCAACGGATGTGTCCGGATACCAGAACTGTGAACTGAGCATCCCAAAACCAAGCACAAGTATATGTCTTGCCTGTGCATCCACTGTGAGTGTTCAGGTGTGTGTGCATTGCTGATGGGTGTCATCAGCCACGACACCAGTGTTTACCCAGCATCCCCCACTAGGAAACTGTAGGGGATGTCCATATTGGCATTGGTGTGCTACAGCTGTGTCAGACATCATAGCTTCCAGGGCAGACAGCACGCACATTCAATCTCATGCCCTGGCCATGGCATATGGCTTAGCCGTTGGGGGGTATGCCCCTGCAGTGACTATAGGCCTACCCTGCTCACCGGGTGGTGCTACGATGTGTATGTGTGTGCAGGCTATAGCACCCAGTACCCCAGGGTAGTCATCCATGTGGTTGAACAGATACATATTGCTGGTCTACTAATCACATGTGTTGAGGACATGTACGTGCTCACTAGCACATGTTGATATGGTGTCTGTGAACTGGTGCAATACTCTGGATGCAGATGCCTGTGATACCCATGATATCCCCAGTTGTGCTGTGTGAGGTACCTGTGGCTAGTACACCTAGGCCAACACATACCATGGTATCCACTGTGATGTGTTTCCCTCGGCCTGTTTGATGGGTCAGGTGTGGCAGGCACAGGTCAACAAGCTGCTGTAGGAGGTCTCTGTCCACCCCATAGTGCTCCAACATCCCCAGCCCATGTAGTCCCTGGTAAGTCATCCTCGGTCTATAAAGTCTTATGTCACTCTAGTAAGGGTTGTTCGGCAGCATACACATCCTCACTGCCCCAGCCTCCTGCACATCTTGGTATATGTTGCCTGCTGCAGACCGTGTTATTTGGTTGGACTGTGTCATGAAATGTCCCTGCAGGTATACACTGGTGATGTCGAGTGCGGACGAAACCTGTGTGTATGCTGCTTGCTCGCATTAACGTATTGTTCATGTGCGGGCTGGCCATGTCATCTTCTGATTGTGCTGATCAACACCTGTTTGTGCAGCCTGTACACCCTGACTACCCCTCCACTGCTATCATCCCTCCCAATGTCACCAGGCAGGTATAGACACACCCCTAGCTTAGGTGTGCTAAGGCAGGAGCACTCCCGAGGCACAGTACTGCAATGTACGTACAGTATGCCTGACCCCCCCTCCCATGCTGTCAACTATATTCGAGACCTGCACCCGGCTGACTACACACATACACTCCAGGGACCAGCAGCACACCCTGGTGATAAATGTGATACACTATAGTCAACCTCATCTACATAGTATAGTCTACTAATGAATAGTTATATGACCCATACTGAACCTCCAAATTAATAACCACTGCTCAGTGTCGCTCAGATCCATACACAACTGGCAACAGGTGCCTTACTATCACCATATTCAATGTCCCATGGTCTTCCCAGCAACAAAATAACCAGTGTGTACATGACTACAACCCGTGGCCCTGCACACTACAGACGATGTGCATTACCACCACACCATGGCAGATATACATAGATCCCAGGTTATCACGTACAGATCATCTGGCACAAACATTCAGTAGTGCTTATGTCCCCAGACATATATGTTCACATCTATGTCCACCTCTACATCTACATATATCATATATATGATTTGTATACATATATACATGGACATATATATATATATATATATATATATATATATATATACATACATACACACATATACATGTACACACATATGTAGATATGGCATTTATATCAACAATGTACCTCATGACAGCAATGCATTAGACAGGAATGAAAAGGAAACTACATGTGCCACCTGCATCATGTAGTGTTGTTACTATCAAGGCACGTGTGTTATGTTGCGTCACACAGGTCAGACCATATCAAGGGTAGGAGTAGGGCTGCTGACAGTTACTCACCAGACCTATTGGCGAATGTATGTGTTGACAACCCAGTGTCTTGGCAGAATGTGCGGGCTGTGGACACTATATAGGTCAGCAACAAAACACACTAAACACATCCCGCAGCTAACCACCCACAGATACCAACACATACAGTATAACTGCCAAACACACACACCTGCCATGCCTTGGAATCGAGCACCTACTTGTCTAGTCTACCACATTACAGCATTATGCAGTAACAGAATGTGCTACCGAGTTTCAGCATCACCGCACTCCCACAGGCATACATCTAGGTGGATGACATCATCCGCAAAGGAAAAGACGCTGATAGGGAATGTATGGGGAGTGAGCCATCTAAAAGCATTACTCTGTCCCCAGGCAGCTGGAAACAGACACACACAGACACACACTTGGCAGGGCTGGGAGTTGAACATACACCTAACTACCTTATCACACTACAGCATTGCGCAGTTACAGAACACGCTATCGAGATTACTGGAGCGCAGCACTCCCAGAGGCATACTTCTAGGTGGATGACATCATCCGCCAAGGCAAAGACGCTGATAGGGAATGTATGTGGAGTGAGACGTCTAAAAGCATTACTCTGTCCCCAGGCAGCTGGAAACACACACACACACACACACACACACACACACACACACACACACACACACACACACACACACACACACTTGGCAGGGCTGGGAGTCGAACATACACCTAACTACCTTATCACACTACAGCATTACGCAGTTACAGAACACGCTATCGAGATTACTGGCACACAGTGCTCCCAGAGGCATATTACTAGGTGGATGACATCATCCACAAAGGCAAAGACGCCGATAGGGAATGTATGTGGAGTGAGCCATCTAAAAGCATTACTCTGTCCCCAGGCAGCTGGAAATACACACACACACACTTGGCAGGGCTGGGAGTTGAACATACACCTAACTACCTTATCACACTACAGCATTATGCAGTTACAGAACACGCTGTCGAGATTACTGGTACCCAGCACTCCCAGAGGCATATTTCTAGGTGGATGACATCATCCACAAAGGCAAAGATGCCGATAGGGAATGTATGTGGAGTGAGACATCTAAAAGCATTACTCTGTCCCAAGGCAGCTGGAAACACACACACACTTGACAGGACTGGGAGTCGTACATATGCCTAACTACCTTATCACACTACAGCATTACACAGTTACAGAATGCGCTACCGAGATTACTGGAACACAGCACTCCCAGAGGCATACTTCTAGGTGGATGACATCATCCGCAAAGGCAAAGACACTGATAGGGAATGTATAGAGAGTGAGCAGTCTAAAAGCATATTACTGTTCCAAGGTAGACGTAGACAAACACACGGCAGTGGTGTGAGTGGGACAACTGCCTATCTACGGAGCACTATTACAACACTACATAAATACGAGACGTGTCACAGACAGTACACCCTTCAAGACAGTCAACCAGTGTGTTCAATGTAGGCATCCATCCTGATGTGGGGTACGGACATTTGTTGCCTGGATGACCACCATCACTATACAGGATGTCAATGGCCATGCCCATACACAGAGGCCCATCACCGACACAAGGTGTCATTGGGCATGCTCATACAGTATCACATGTCCGTTTGGAATGTACTGTGTGTCCATCTACACAATGGTGTACTGGGCATGCTCACACACTTATTAGAAGTGAAGGGCTATCTTGCATGCACACGGATTCTAAACACGGAAGGGCACAGTTTGGAATGTACTGTGTGTCCATCTACACAACAGTGTACTGGGCATGCTCACACACTTAGCAGTTACAAAGGGCTGTCTTGCATGCACATGGATTCTAAACACAGAAGGGCACAGTATGGTGTTACTGTCCCCACGTACATGAAGGCCACTCACATGTACTAACCAATACACACTCAAGAGCCATCACAGATGTCTCAGGTGCAGATCACAGAGGTAAACGTCGCATTCTACTATGTAGCCCTCAGACATCACCATATCCTTGGACCAGCAACACACATCCATACATTACCACAACACCGTGTGACTCATGACCAGTAGGTCTACAGCAACTGTGCAGACTACACATGTACTGACAGGGTTCCATCATGTGTTATGCAATGCAATGATACCACTGTACATAACCAGGTCAGCTCTACACATAACAGGGGCCCTGGGTCTTACACAGCTATGACAGATGACTGTCACTGTACACCAAACACCACACATGTTTGGATATAACATACATGTAATCGCAGTGAATATGTGCATGGACCACACACAACACATATGTACATAGCATAGCTTTTGCTGTCCTCCATGCAGACAAGTGGCTACAGCAATCACACACATGCACATGGAAGGTAGGTCCATGGCTGTTGAATGCTAACAGTACATGAGGTAGCAATGTTGACCAAGGAAACATTCCCTCTGTACTAGTTACCCATGTCACCCATCATATCATACAACAGTCCAAGTGGCTACAGCAATCACACGCATGCACATGGAAGGTAGGTCCATGGCTGTTGAATGCTAACAGTACATGAGGTAGCAATGTTGACCAAGGAAACATTCCCTCTGTACTAGTTACCCATGACACCCATCATATCATACAACAGTCCATGTGTTATGTATGTCATCACACATGTCTACCAATTGCAATGCATACAAACATGGCTACATGACAGGCATGTAGGACCAACACACATGTACATGTCGTGGTGTGCATGCAGCTACCATGCATGTGCAGTAGCTGATGTATGTAATTCATCTGTGCCTAACTACAACATGCAGCTACAACATGCAGTTGCAATGCAGCCCCATCATTGACACCTGTATATGGTGAAATACTGATAGTACGGTAGGATGTACATCAGGTATGGATGGATGTGTGTACATAAAGTGGTGATCCACCTTTGCAGATGGATGTTTGCTGGGGACGGCTGACAGGTGTGTCCCAAGCCATCCTACCATTATATGTGCAAACAGTACGCTATGTTACTGTTACTTGATGATGAAGACATAAAACCTACACAGCGGTCAGGTGTTACTGACTGTAACTCACTTGACACCTGTAACACTTACATCCACCCGTGTGCATATAGCAGCACAATTGCCGAAGGTAGCGTTGGTACACATAATGCGGCCAATACTGCTGCATGTCTGTCAGACGTATCATCATATAGCAGGTGTATCATTCACAGTACTGCCATGTGTGTTTGCTTGTGTGACCATATATGCCACATATGGTGGGGAATACATCCCAATTGTTACACACCCCTGTACACTGTTGTAGAGATCTGTACATACTGCAGTGTGGAAAGCATGACGTAGGCAGGGGTGGTGTGTGTATCACACACATGTCAGCTATCCATATGTGAATGACATTTGTGGACTCCACAGTGTGTGTGTGTGTGTGTGTGTGTGTGTGTGTGTGTGTGTGTGTGTGTGTGTGTGTGTGTGTATGTATGTATGGCTGTCTGGTGCATGGCGTGAGGGTGTATGCTACCATACAGAACAGACAGGATCCCTAACCCCTCATGGTGATGCAGTCTACTACCCTGTTGATGCCATCGGTCTCAGCCTTACTGGCTACCTGTACATGTTCATTCTCTGTGTCACATAGTGTGGGTGCACAGTACTGTGAGGGTGATTACCACATAGGCAGGGGTCCTCACCTCAACACTATCGAGTGTGCATTATAGTGTTGTTGACCCCATGAGTGTGGGCATGTTACTGTGTGTTTCTGTGTATGTCTGTGTGTGTTCTCATCCTGTAATGTGACAGGGTATTACTGCTACACAGTGAGGCCTCATCCTATCAATGACCTCTAACGTTATCATCGGCCAGACCTCTGTATAAACCCCCCGCACCATGTCAACATACCTGTGATGTGACCTGGTATGGATGTCACATCTCTAGCCACTGTAGTCTATTAAACAGCCCACATGCTTCTGGATCAGTAGATGTGTGGACATCTGTGGTATAGTAGCCTAACAGTCAGGTTGAGGCTACGTATAGCATGCTGGTATTGCCATACATGCCTGTGAGTACTCTACATTTACACATGGGAAACTGCAAACACTGCTACTTGTTGGCATATGCAAGTAGACCATAAGGAGGGAACCAGGGCATCATTACCAACATGCTGTTACTGTTGTTACCAAGACAAATACTGTGAACATACAACAATGCATTATAAACCTGTACTACATGGTATGTCTGGTGCGTGTCAACAGTACACAACTAATGTAAAATACACTTCTCTCACTATTCTGTTCACCCGGTGCATCAGATCATTTGAGCATGTCCCTGCACCGATGGTGTGGATAACAGGGATGCAGCACAGGCATCATCATATGCACAGGGTGCTAATGTTTGCCAGGGGCATTACTGCACCAGTGGATGACATCATGTGTGTGGGTAAGGGCCAGTGATCTGATTGGACATGTGTGGTCATTATGCATGTGGGTGTTGCGGTGCCCTACAGACGTTTTTGCTGTGTGCGTGTATGATTGCACACAGTTCTGCCTTTTGCCAGGCCTACACAGGGGTATTACTGACAGCTCCAGATTGTACAGACCAGGATGTACAGCTCACTGCGTCAGGCCACGGCCACGTGACCTGTGCCTGCCAGAGATTGCACAGGCACTACCAGGCGGAGGTACAGATTGGCTACTTCCGATGACACATGTTAGCTGGAACCGTGTCCCCACTGGGAACGTCCAGGGCCATGTCCATGTGGCCTGCTGTGTCCTGGTGTGGACAGCGCAGCACCAGCTGCACTGCTACTGCTACCGGCACTATGGGAGTGGGCATGTGAGGTGGCTCGTTCATGTTGACCTGCACTAGGTGGTGTAGCTGGCCTACGTCCACGTGGCCTATGTCTCACTCCTACCAGATGTTACAGCACAGACAGCTCACGCTCACGGATTGCCATGCCACTGTCAAGGATTTTGACCATGTCACCCAATCGCCTGTCCAGAACATCAGCAATCTGCTGTTGAGCATTTGCCAATGCCTGGATGTTGTCATTTAGAGTACGGATAGCAGCCCTCTGAAGCCTCTGCCCTTCTCTGTTCTGCCATTCAGCAGGTGCCTGTGCCGCCATTACAGTCTGGAATATGCGCCTGGTGACACCAGCTGCTGCACTCTGTCCTGCAGGTGCATGTCTGCCAGAGGTCCTCCTACAAGCAGCACTGGCCACATGACTGTGTGGCACATCTGCAGTCATTACACTGACACCATGTTGTGGAGACACACCTTCTGTAGCCACCACACGTTCCTGTTCCAAGCTAACACATGCTGACTGTCCTTCCTCTATGGCCACTGGTGATGGGGTATGTGTTGGCATGAGAACTGTGTGTGGGGAAGAGGGGGGCATAGCTGGGATGGCAACCACTGGCACAGATTCAGCCCCTGACAACCCTGCCTGTACCTCATGCATATGTTCATCACTGCTAGCATCTGTGGGGACACTAACATCAGACGGACCGCAGGAGGGTAACGCACCTACATCACCTGTGAATGCAAAGAAAGACTCTACATTACAATAGACACACACACACACACACACACACACACACACACACACCATGCATGTGATTTGACAGACGGCATGCAGCATGCATGTGATACAGCAGATGGCATTCAGCTCAGACATTAATAGTGGTAGTTAGCATACCTCTCTGGGTTGCACACAACAGCAAACAGGTATCATATCAGTAGCCATTCAGTTCACACAATCATGGTAGTAAGCATGCATCCCTGTGATACACCATGTGGACCAGCACAGGTTAACAGTACACATGGCTGAAGTGACCTTGACATGTAATCTGCTGACGTGTGCATTGACATACATACATGTCTGACACAATGGTGTCCTGACACATGTACAGCGTTGTAATGGGTATCACATTGCAGTGTGGTCTGTATGCCCTACAGATAGAATGCACGTTTAGCAAATGTGCATGAGCATGGAAGGGTAGTGTGAGGCATCTACATTGCTATACAGTGTGAAGTACAGACACTGTGCCATTGCATGGCATCATGCAGTGTCTATATTGCTATACAGTGTGTAATATGCACACATTGCATAGCCATAACTGCGTGCATACACATGACATAACTGTGGATTGTGACCCATGTTGCTGAGGTGTATACACACCAAACCATGCTGTGTCATGTGACAGGTCACTGGAAGACCTAAGGATGACACCCCTGCACAATTACTACAGAGTCTTAGCTGCCTGGCAACCATGTCCACACATAGCAGACTTGTCAATACACCATGTCCCACATGACATTGATGTACCACACACGGTGATGTCCTACTGCAGCAAGGGAAATGTACGGTATCTGTGGCCTGATATGGTGTCAATGTCTGCGGAAGCTGTACAGGTGACTACTGTCATGCTATGACACAGTCGTGATGTTCAACACATCTTATATGGTCGACTTATGTGACACCTCCACTAGCTGTGCACAGGCTTTTAGGATGTCCAGTGTACCACATCAACTGTATAATCAGTCAACTAAGGCTATAGTTGGACCATGTGTGGACAATGTGCAACAGGGTGTATACACATCACATCTACTGTGTGGCTACATGTCTCTGGCCATCCTCCATGGCCATGTGTGAACATGTGTTGGCCAAATGTTTGTGATGGCCATCTATCTCACATGTCTGTGTAGTCCCATATGACATACACCCATAGATGTCAGATATGTCACCGTCCACAGGGCTATGCAGACAACGGGTTGTATGTTTGGTATGTGGTGTATGCATTATGGGATAGTGTGACAATATTGCAGCCAGAACACTACATGTCTGGGACATGTCAGATGGCACATCACAATGTGTGCACCCATTGCAGGGGCATATAAAACAATGGTGACTCCTGTGGGCTGTCCATATCCCAGCTCACTGTGTGGTACTGTTTGCGTAGCACACATATGTTGTTCCAATGTATAGTACATATGCCTACATTAAACAACACCTCCACCGTTGTATGCACAGCTGTCCACACATGTAGCAATGACAGCTACTGTGGTTTCATGTCGGTGTTTCATTTCCTTTGTAAATATTGCACATGGGTAGCCAGTGTGAATGATGGGAGATGCGACCTGTATATCGTGACTGGACCATACATCATGTGTACATGTGTTAACTGGCCACATGGTGAATAGATATATGCATTAACATGCCTGATACTGATGACAGTCTCACCTGCAATGGATTGATGTCTGTGTGGCATGCCAAAGGTACCTGTATAGGGGTGACACAGCAGTTTGAACATTATCCATGACTGTATGACAGCCACAGGGTGTACTGTGCATGTTAACACATTCGCCTGTACAATAGCATATAGTATGCACATGTGTGCATACACAGGGTAGCATACTGTAGTATGCAGCATGTGTGTAAACATACCTTGCATATGATGTTACATTGCATATTGTACAGTGACACATGCAACTAAATGGGATATAATAGTCATATGTGCAGTAGTGACTTACCAGGCAACTCCAGGCTCATTGGTTGGGAGACACCCACCTCCACGATGGTAGCTAGTGTTTGTGGATGCTGTTCTGAGGGTGTCCCCAGGCTGGCCAGTAGCTCCTCGGTGTGTGTGAATGGGGGCTGGGTTGGTGGCCCACCACCTGTTCCACCTTGTTTCCTGGTGATTGCAGTGGCACACTGTTTCGCATGTTGTATCAAGTCCATGCAGTGTCTGCGCACCTGCTGGTAGGTGAAGTTATGGCCACCCACATCATTAACCCTCCTGCAAAGGTCCTGCCACAGGTTGTCATGCTGCTGGGCATGCTGTGGCACATGGCTGAACAACACCTCGTAGTTCTCATGGAGGTACGGGATGAGGACATCATCCTCCTGGTGGCTGTACGCTGGCTGGCGTGAATGAGGCATTATCTGGAAGACATAATGATGGTGACAGGTCACAGTATCACAGAGATGTACAGAGATACAACTGCACATACATTTGTATTAAATCTAGTAAATCTGCACAGTTATCTTTGCAAATCATCATGACACTGACACGACTGACATGTTTGTGTCACACATGTAACACCCGTTATGCACTGGATATCATCACCATATATACGTGTCACCTCATTACATTGTTCATACTCCATGTGAATGCTGTCTTGATGTGGGCATGTCTGTTTGCCTGTACTGGTGTTCTTACCTATCAGCACATGCCTGGATGTGTCTACAGTGATGCTGTTGACCTTGATGCTGTGTATATGTCAAATATCTACACATACACTGCCTTAATGGACATGAGCAGTGACAATGCACACATACGCATGGAACCTTTACATGCATGTGTTTGCCATATACATCTACACGGAACTGTACAGCAGTTCAACATCCTGCCACGGATCGCCTGTGTTGCACATGTGATAGACATGGGACAATGGCTAGCCGGACGTCATTCGCAGGGATGGTTATCAACTATAGCATGTATGGGCAAGGTTTCCTAGCTGTATCCGACAGCCATTTTGCCACCGCGAGGTGCATCAGTGCCACATTACTGATCCAGACAGTTAATAATACATCTACCATGCGGTCATCACATCATGTATGACAGAGATGACATGTGCAGCTTTGATGGACAGGGTTGCATGGTACGGTGGGAGTATGTAACATGTGTGGCACAGGGATCTGTCCAGCATGTGGCGATCCTTGTAGTTGGACTGTGGCTGTCCATGACGTATGTCTTTCAGATCAGGATATGTACGTGTAGCATGTCCAACATTACAGTGTAGCACATGTCTTTATGCAAGGTAGCCAACATGCTGCATAGTGGAGGTGAGGATTGTGAAGGCTTGTATTGCCCTTCCATGCATGGCCAATACCCTTTAAATGTGATTTGTGATCCGATATTGGTCACCTGAGTGCTGAGTATGCCTGTCCAATGATCTCCATGCTCATGGATGGCACCCTGTCATGACATGGGTGCCTCGTATGACTACCTAATAGGCCTGGAGACGTCACCAACTCAGGGAGGTGAACTGCACAGCACCATCCATTACACAGTGTCCATAATGTTGACCGCTGCCTAGGTGGTAGTTAATGGGTACAGGGTTAGTCACCTAGTGGTGACAATGCTATTATCAGCTGTCAGATTGTGCACATATGTCACACACCTCACCCACAAAGCCCATTCTGTATGTTGTCCATAACACTGAGACAGTTATTGCTCCTAGGTCATGGCCTTTCACATCCTTACATACACAAATTCCTCCCATTTGTCTGTGTGGTATGGGCTACAATGAGGGGGGAGTACAAAACATTAACCTTGTTTTACTGTAGCTGCCACTGGTGTGATATGCACATGTCACTCTGACGCCTTTTGTAGTGTTGATTCTGTCAACAGGCCACTGGTAGAACACTCCTGTGACATACAAAGGTACATCTAGTATACTCAGTGTAGCTGGAACACGGTATGGGTGATGATGTCCTATGACCTGTCACAGGTATGCTATGCAGTGCGAAATCATCCGTAATGTCATCTACTTCTGTACTGCTAACATCTACATTGATAAAGGTTCATAGACTTGCAGACCATACTCAGCAGGGTAATAGTGCAGTGCCTCCAATTATGACTGTCGTCTCCACTTGTGGGTTGCAGTGGGTTGATATTATCCAACACCCTACCTGTATTGCATATTCATGCTCAGCACTTGTTCAGAACTTGTGAGCACTTCATGAGCTACTAATTACTATAGCACCCATTCCAACTCATTTCTTACAAGTACACTGTCTGTCCTTACATTTCCAGCTTGCTTACAGTACAACAGCTGTTGTACACACGTAACTCACATATCTTGTGAGACATGGTTGAATATACAGGCATGTCCAACTGTCACGAACCAGTGCTGTTGCCTGTCTATATGATGAATATGGTGAATATGTGGCAATAGAGCAATTGTCTCATGTACACAGTCAATGCTCACCTCCCAACATACAACACTACAGCCTGTGGGAGATGCACATATGTAGCCATGCTGGGGGTAATGCTCTCACCAACCCAGACTGTACCTGACATTCATGTGGGGATGTGTAACATTTGCAATGCACCCCACTCATCACATAGTCTCACAAGATCTCCACCACCACAGGCCACACATAGTATGAGTATGACATTTGCAGAACCTCTCCATACTCTGTGTAGGCACCAGAGGCAGCCCCCATCACCAAACACAACAACAATTACTTATAGCCCACATACTCACGTGTGCCCATCAAATACAGCCAATAGGGTGTTATAACATACCCAACACACCAGTCATAGGTGACTCTGTAGGCGGTCACACTGATGTCTCACTCAGCAGGCTACACAAGGTGATAGTCGCTTACATCTAGCTGTTGGGTAACTGGTTCTGCAACATAACCTATGCACCCATGCCACACCTCACCAGGTACAATTTGACTGTCATTCTCCATGTTAGTGTGACTGCCCTGAGATGTAACTTCCCAGACTACATGTGCAGGGACATGCAATAGCTCTCCAGTCTTGTAGCCCAGAAGGTATCGGCCAAGCCCTGGGGAGCATTCTGCATTCATCCAGACTAGATACCACTGTACAACAACTGACTGTTTCACTTCAACAGTAGCCTATGCTTCTGCTGTCATTCCACAGGCATCCAGTCTCTGTCCACTTTGAATGACATGGTCAACAAAACACGATGCTTTGGCACAGATGACCTGCACCTGTCAGCCCTGGGAGTACAGATAACATGTAAGGCTCTTGCTGCTCCTATACTGCCTGTCTTGCACAGTTTCCAATAACATTCACCACCAGAATGGGAACAGGCAAGCAAAACATGGGGTCATGTGACTCAATGCTTGACATCATCCCTGATGCACGCAGGCACGGCACTCCTTATAATGGACCACTTCAATATCTCTGCAGTGACTGGGACCTGCCTCTAGGCTCCGCAGAGCACACCTGCACTGACAGGTTATACGCAGACCACACCTTTCAGTCATGTAACCTGGACCGGAACACCCACGGCTGAGGTGTGCCCATATTTCACTATGTTGTACACACCTCCTGGCTGGTTACTTAGCACAATGCATCAGAGGTGATCCACGTGCAACTAACTGTGGCCAGAACTGCTATACACATTGTAACATGCTACAGATTCAACAACATACCTCATGGTTACCGGCCCTCATTTCTTGGTGTACTGGACAGTAGGGTTCAGACAGGTACTACTGATGTGCGACTGACACTACCTCACACTTAACTGGGATAGCTACTCAGGTACTGACACATTAGGCCAATGCTGTCCAGGATTCATAACCTCCACTCAGCTGGATCAACCCATACACACCACCACCAAGACCAACAATATCCTAGACATGGACATTACCAACATGTCACTGGTGTTCCACACCTGTAGTTATCCCCTCGTTGGTAGTTTCCGAACATATGCTAATCACCCTTGTTATCCACATCCCGGCACCACACTCTTCACAACATACACAGTACAAGATTAGTACAACGCCTACTACAGATGTCTTATGACAGCAGTAGTAAACGTCATGACACCCGTGCAGATGGACAATGCACATACAAACACTGAAACATACCCCAGTGCACTTCATTAGCACTTACACAACTGCATAGATCATGCTATTCCAAACAGAGCCATGATGGTACCCACCAGATAATGGACGCCACTCTGGGGGTCCAGTTCCATGGTCATAATGTACAACAAAAGGTGGAGGCTGTTGCAAAGTGAAGTACAATCCCATGGGTGGGGTAGCTCACTGGTCAGCCTCAGTAGGGCTCCGGGATCCCTTATCACATCCTCCAAACCTAGCTACGTAAACATTACTGCGACATATTCCAGGGTGTACCACAAAGCATTATGCAGGTATGTCAGTAGTCAATGGCAATACCCACATCTGCTCTAACATACGACGGTTACTCAGGAACATTACAGAACCGAGTGATGTTGGCAACATCCTGGTGGATGGGTTCAATGCCAACTTTACACCCTCACACTCCCTACAGGGCCATAATCCATGCAGGAACATTGCGGGGTCCCTGCGGTCACAACTACACAGTTCCAACCTGCACTCTTCTGCACTCTTTAAGGTCTGGAACACAGACACCATGTGACCTTCCAACATCCCAGGCTGTGATTTACACAAACCTCAGAACGACATGTTTCCCCACTTGGTCACCAGATTCACTAATAGCCTTGTATCAGACATTGTGGCCCCTGAATGGCACACAGCAACAGTTATCACACTCCACACAGGTGGCGCCACAATGAACCAAAGGGACAATTGCCCTATACACCTGACTGGACTGTTCTGCAAGGCTAAGGGGCACATCATCATGGAAGTCATTCACAGAGACATTGGTGGGCACCAGACCTTTGATGCCACCCAGGTTGGACTTGTTAGGGCCAGACCATGGCTCCTACACCTGGTGGACTCCTTTGATACAGTTACCAGGGTAGTTGATGATGATAAGGGGGTCCACACAGCCTACATTGTCCTCTCATTGTCCTCTCATTGGCTTTCAGCACCATTCTCCATTCTGGTATTGACAACATACACATCCACCTGCACATAGACCCCTACGTCTCAGGATGTTATGCAAAGTGGCTCACAGACAGGACCCACACAATGAGGGTAGCATACCATAGTACCTACTGTATTTCAGTTACACTTGGCATACCACAGTCCTCAGTCATAGGGCCCCTCATAGGTTCATACGTTCATAGGTTAGCACTAGGCTAACTACCCTTGTGGGCCATTTCAAGCCTAGCCAGTTACCCCATGTGAGAATCAAACCCTGCACCTTGTGTTCATAAGGTAAACACCTTAACCATTATGCCATCCTCCTACCCCACACTTGTTCGGTATATGCTTCCCTGAGGTACAGGCTAGCACAGAGGGACTTTCCCTGACTAGGTTTCCAGACAACTGCATACAAGGCGCCATGATTGATCCATCAGCTGATAAAGACTCCCTCCATAAGGGTGTCACTGTGACGGATACCTAATGTCGATAACATGGCTTCAAGCTGCATGACACATGGTGCATGAACATCCCCATTGGATTCCACCAATCACCCACTGACTATCACATAGGTGGTAGTCCCCTACATACATGTGACATTATACGGGATCTTAGTACACACGTATGTAGCACCCACTCCTTTGATAACCATATTGCGAATGTGGCGTGGATATCCTTCTACGTGGCCACCTTTATCTGTAATGGGTTTGTAGCTGGAACAAAGGCACCCATTATACCTCTAAACTCCTGACGTATACACACTTTCAAGGGTACAACACCCCATTTAGGGTGTACCTTACAGAACAGCAACGGCTTTACATACCACAACATTAACACACCATGAGGATTATTGAGCTCCGAAGGTTGACATATGCAGCAGTACTACGGACACCACGACTGTACACATTTGCATACTCCATACTCAGGGGTGACCTCTGCTGAACATACACGGCCCATGTCCACAACAATATTCATGGATATACTCCACATAAGCGACATAAGCAAAAGCCACTGAGAGCAACATGCTCATGGATATGTGCACAAACGCAACGATGAGTGGGATGTTCTTGAGGGTTACATTCCCAAACCAGACACTCACCATGCTTTGGAACATGATTCCTATGTACATCACGCAGGGACACTCAGTAGCACTGTTTATGAGATACCTCACTTGGTGGACGGGAGACACACATGTACGCCAGGGATCACTGTAGTGGCTGTACTGTACAGAGGTGCAGGTAACACATGGCTCTGCTGTTCACAGACAGGACACTACCCTAGAGAGGTGTCACCGGTGTAAACACTGTAGTTGGGCTTACACATAGACTTGCCAGACAGCATAGTACCTCACTATGAACCTGTGAAGCTATTACATGTCCTTTGTGCATGGTTAATTGAGTAGCTCTTCCATTTCAATTAGCTATCATGCTGTTACAGTGTCCTGTGACTACAAGCCATATGTATCCTGTTATTGTGTATTGTACATGCCAATAGATGATACCTTTTGTTTGCATGATATAACTGTTATGCTGTGTAGAATATCTGACATATCTACCTACAATACTGTACATTACACATATTTTACATATTATCCCATAATGCAAAGCATACTTGCACAGCAGGACCACCTTAGGCATGTTATTGTCGTTATATGCCCATATACATGCCTACTGTGACAGTATATCAACATATACTATCCCCTGCTATGGCACGTACTTGTTGGACATACCCTACCACTGATGGTGGGTGGTGTGGAATTGTTCTGTTTAAAGCCCTCGTGTAGCATCCCTTGTGGTGTCTGTGATGTTTATCTTGTGGCCCACAGCAGGACACACAATTTCTACAAGTGTTACTATGCTCAGCAAGACATCACTACATGATACTGTTTCCCACTTTATGCATTGCGGACACTTTTAATTAATACAAAACAGGCTATACATACACTAACATACTGAGTGTTCTACATACCTTGTTAGCATTCTGAACTTTCGTAAATATCTCTCTTGCACCTTTACTGTTTAAACGGTTCTATGGTATGAGCATACGGTTTGAATGTCTGGCAAGTCATCCTTATATACGTCGATACCTGTAACATGTGGTTTCCTACCGCCAATTGGTGTTCCTGAGTAAATTATTACATGTGCATCAGCTGTGCAGCTACTCCATTCTCCAATTACGCGGCAACAGTGGGGTATAATTGAATTCTCCACTTGGGCGTTGCCCTTTTGCCCTACCTTCGGGGAGATGGCCTTTATGTGTTTTGTTGTGTGGAATTGCAACTGCTATTTGTAGAGACATGGATATTTTGGATTCATGTCCCCCGTGGATTGTGTGTGATGGCTAGAGCATGTGGTTCTACATGTGAATGTACCTGTCATCTCAACCGTCTGATAAGGGACTATTACAAACAAAACCTGTAACATCGCCGTCTGTTCCATTATATAACAGCTACGATTTCACATGGCGCCTTTACAAATGTGTCTCTCACAAGGTATGTTAACGCTTCTGCAGATGTAATTGAGTGACTGGATGTCTGTGATGTTATTACAGTCTGTATTGTTTCGTGTGTGGGAGATGTAGGTGGGTGTACATAGCATATACAGGTTTGTGGGGACTGCATTTCTACTTATACCATATATGTGTGTGGGCTCCTTCTCTAATTGAAGACCTATCAGTTAGTAGACTGAAACTATGGTTGTTACGGGCTTATACATTGGGCCGTTGTTAATTGGTTTCTATATAGCATGCAGGTGAGGTTGATACTTCCATACCTCCGGAAATACAGCGATATGTAAAGTAATGTTACTAAATGACAGCTGTCCTGTGTATTTCTGTCACAGATATATGCACTCATTGCAGTTGTGTTGGTGACTGAACCTCTTTGGCATGGGTTGCCACCTTTTCAAATGGCTATAGTGGGACATTTGCAGGACACACATCGGTGTTTACAGGCCGACACATACCCACGGTCAGTACACAGGATAGCACATACTTTTATCCTGAATACATACTTATTCTTGTAGCACTTTAGCATGACTATTTAATGCAACTATTACATCATATATGGGACATAATTATGTCCTACAATCTCGGACATTTGCACTTTTTAATATTTTTTGTCAGGACACGACTGGCCAAGGAGGGGCTGTCCCTCTTAAAGTGAGACAGGTGGTAACCGTATGCCTACGGCTAGCTATAACCACACCTACCGTAATGATCTACCTCCGAGTTAGCACTAACAGACACACGATGCAAACACACACACACACACATTACAGTCCCACGGAAATGCACACAGCACCCTCAACACACACATACACAGACTACGGCAATCACAAACACAGTTGAACACATACCTACGTGGACCGCAACACTGGCAGCGATAACTAAATGTCCCTTAATATCGTGATAATATTACATGCAGTTCTAGTGTTCCGGTACTGTGTTCTTTCGGTCTTTCAGCCTCGTGATTACGCGAGTCGGTATGTGACACATTCCATAGTTGGCAGTATCCTATTTATTTGTACCTCTATGGTTGTGTACATGTCGTTGACCTATCTACATATTTGCAGATATAGGTGAATCCGTATATATCAACATATATCTCTCTATCACCCTTTCTATCTCTATTATGTATACATATATATATATATATATATATATATATATATATATATATATATAAAACAGAGAGAGTGACAAGCAGAATATACCTTTCATTGTGTACATGTCGGTGTATACTGTTACCTGGACTCTGCACATTCCGTTGGTATATCTTGGGTAACTTAGTGTTAGGTGATTGTGTACATGATTGCGTGTTCTACTCCTGGCAGTGGTCATTTTACCCTTCAGAGCAGGCACTATTAGTACAGGGGTGAATAATGCTGGTTTCACCTGTTCTGGACATCATTGACCGTGATCTGCATGATATTCAGAGAAGCTCAGCCCTGTTTCGCGCATATCCGTATTGTCATATTTAAACTACGCTTACCAGCACTGGGCAACGCGTATTCCTGCTAATATTTGCTAAACATGATCTCATGACCTGCATCCAACATGCATTATTCGTGCCTTCAGGATTACGTTACATCCCTTGCAGGACATGGGACCGGGAACATGCACGACAGTCACTGCATTCACCACTTGGGCATCTGGGATTTGTACACGTGTTATGGCATTTTATATGTGGACTGTACTACGGCTGTTACTCCATACTGCGATCAAATGGGTAACTCAGTTGGTTTACATATGGATGAGACCTATTAATGGTATGTCCAAGTGATGTTTAATGGATGTGCTCCAGCATTGGGTATGTATGTCACAGTGAACCACACACTATAATGTGCTACACCTTCACACAACCATAGGTGGAGCATGCTGGGGTGACTGATACCTGTCATGGGTACACCCCATGCTTCGCCACTACATCCATGATTACATTATATGGAGCCCCTCATTAACGCACCAGGGAATCCATGCAGAGTGTGTGGGGAACAGTGATTACACACACATGGATCCTGCAATTGGCTCTGCTCCACTGAGTGACAGTTGGTTACTCGATGTGGTGGCGACAGCAGACACTGTTTGCCTCAATTGATGAATGGCCTCTGACAATCAGGCGTGTACCTACTGATGTACCTAGGAACCTATACACACAGTACCAACATATGCTGATAGTTGTGTGTACTGTTCAGGTGTTGACATTCCTTGTTCCAATAGCTGTTGTGTGTACAATGGTTGTGGGCTGCCAATGTAGGATTCACACAGTAGGCCACCTATACATTACAATTTACAGGTGGTCGTGTGTGTGTGCCATCCATTTTACTGTGTGTGCAGGTGGAGAGGTGTGTCAGTCCATAGGGGCCTACACTGTCAGAGTATGTGCTATAGGTTCCCTCTTTGCCAAGGCATAGGCATATTGGGCACACCTCTGTCTGCCTACTGGGGCTGGCACAGGGTGTTCATGGTCTGAATCCCTCTGTGCCTGTGATGGCCTTGGCAATTGCGGTGGGCTGTGAGGGCCTTCACCATTTTGTCCCTGCTGCAGCTGTTTCCGCAGGATCATATTATGTAGCATGGCACATACTATGAGGATGTGGGCACACGTGCCTGGAGAGTACTGCAAGGCTCCACCAGATATGTCCAAGCAACAGAACCATGATTTCAGCATCCCAAACACACACTCTATGATGATTCTGGTTTGTGCGTGTGCCTCATTATGGCGTTCTTGCATGGGTGTGTGTACATTTCTGATGGGAGTTATCATCCACGGCTCCAGTGCAAAGCCATGGCAGTTATGTGGGATGTCCCCCCTGACAAATACCTGATACAGTTGTGAGGCATGCCAGATGTGGGAGTCATGGTAGCTTCCATGGCTGCCAGCATACACATTCATGATAATGCCCTGGGCATTGCACATGACCTAGCAGTTGATGGAGTGGTATCCCTTACGGTTTATGTAGCACCTACCATGCTCACTGGGTGGTAACTTGATATGTATGTGCGTGCAGTCTATCACACCCAGTACCTCCGGGTAGTGTGCCACATGGTGGAAGAGATGCATATTGCTGGCCAACCTCTCCTGAGTTCGGGGGAAGTATATATGCTCACTGGCATGTGGTAACATGGCATCCAGGAACTGGTGTAGTACCCTGGATGCTGATGCCTGTGAGATCCCCATTATATCTCCAGTTGGCCTTTGAAAGGTACCTGTGGCTAGTATTCGCAAGCTTACACATACCTTCATGTCCACTGGGATGGGTTCCCCTCTGTTGTTTCTGGATCTCAGACATGGCCGGCACAGCTCAACTATTTGCTGTAAGATGTCCCTGTCCACCCTGTAACGCTCTACTATCTCCAGATCATGTAGCCCCTGGTAGGTTACCCTTGGTCTGTACACTCTTCTCCTCCTCTGGGGCCTGTGGTGGTTGTCAACATCATCCTCCACAACACCATCAGTCTCTAATACATGGTGATGAATCACAGCTATGGCAGCTCCCAACACGTACATTGTAAAAGTTCCCCGTATGTTTACACCTATGGTGCAGTGTTTGGGAATACACAGGTGTCTGTGGGGTGCTTTCACGCTTTATACTATTGTGCTGTGAACACCGATGATGTCATAGGATGTGTATGTATGATCGTAGCTACAGGGTATCTTATGTGTTTTACAACAGGAACTACTATTGTGGTGCCTTTGGTGTTGAATTACATTTGGCTGCCATGGATTACCTCTTGCCCTTCCCTTTACATTTCTTCATGTTTCACCTCCCATTTTCTGGCATGCATCAAGCAGCCTGCTTTCATTTGTACTTTCCTCCACCTGGCTTATCTTGTGTAATGTGCTCTATGGCTGGTCTACTGCAGGTTTGCTTTGCTCTGCTATGACAGTTCTCTTTTCTTTGTAATCCGACACCTCCCCTATCCTGTTTTGCAGGTTTCTGCGAGCAGACTTGTCAGCTGCCGTCGATTACACGCTATGAGTTAATAGGTGTTAATTGCTCATTTGTACTCCAATTACCCTACTGCAGCATTTCCTTATTTTCTTCCCCTGATCATCCTGTTTGAGCTATGGTGCGCGGCACGTGCATCCACTTACCGGGTTTTGGGCATGTTTTCCTCCCTGTACACATGCGCTTTCAGGCACCATATGTGCTCTCAGCTAAACGATGCTATACATACCTCCCCACCCCTGTCCTGCAGCTTTGCTTAGCAATGGCCAGGCTGGATTTGCATTGCTCCAATGTGCTTACAGCTACGGTGGCACACCCCACTGCTGATGTCATGTATACCTCTAAGCCACTCCTCAGTGTTGCGCCGTATGGTACATCCTTAGTCCGGCAGGACGTTTGCGATTCACTATTACCTGCCTCATTTGCATGGCATTGACTACTAATTCCTAGTTACCATGCCGAACACTGTCACAGACCCTTAGCAACCCTTGCAGCTTGGTTGTGGTGTACCATGCATACCATTGAGTATTATGGTGAAATCATTATTTGTATTACATTGCGATTTTATGACATTTGTATATATTTTCTTTGTGTTCCCGTTTGCACACACATGCCCTACGGTTTTACTTTGCGTTACTGTGGACATGACATTAAATGTTGTTTTTTAGGTGTTGTGCATCTTTTCTTATGCCATTGGCTGTATATTTAGCCATTGGCATATGTTAACTTTGTAATACATGAGTCTGGTTCACTTTCATAGCTCCGATGTTCTGTTTGGAAAAATGTAAACCGTGTTTTTTGGTTTACATTTCTGTGGGCTTATGCTACGCCTGCACCACTTCATGAATCGCTATGTACCTTCATCTGCATGGTGCGGCACTGCGCATGGGGTGATTAGCATACCTAAGCCGAGGGCTGCGCAGATCTGGCATACGCCGGTAGTGCATGTGGAATTGGATCGTACCTGAATCGCTCGGCGGCCATGTTTGGCATTATACTGCCTACGCTACACCTGGTGCAAGCTTCATGAATCCCAGGGCTAATCTGGAAATGGAAATTTCAAATGGAAAAGGGTTCTGAAGTGGTTAAGACATTATTTAGAAATGCACCAACAATGAAGTATTATTATTATTATTATTATTATTATTATGCAAGTAAGTAAGTTATGTTGTAAGTAGATGGTACTCAGCATGGGAGCTGTGAGTCTACAAGAGAGCACAGTAGTTGCTTGTTGATCAAGAACAAAGAGAAATGCTTATATATAAAATGACCTGTTAAAAATACTATATGGATGTGGGGAATTCCATGGACAGGTACATGGTAAAGAAGTTCAGGTTAAACAAAAACACAATCCATTGTTGTGTCACAGAGAGAAAAGACCTAACTATGGCCCATATGACCTAGGTTTGATTAGCAGCTCAGGTATTTTAGGCACAGCATGGAAGGGTGGGTGTGCTTATCCCAGTGGGCAGGGACAATCATCTTGATGTTCCCTGAAAGGAGGTGTGGTCTGTAAAGAGGGAATCGCCCTTGGATGGTTTCAGGATGTGTACAGGGGAGAGGGAGGGAAAAGAGTGCAGGTCTTAATGTAAAAATCCCTCCTCATCATGGAAGCAGTGGCTGTTGAACCCCACCCCCCCGGACACCCCTAGCTTCCATGACAGCACCAACTCAAAAACTGGTGTTAGTCCGGGGGATAAAAGCAGGCACCAGAACTCCTGGAGGAGGACGTTATTACTGGAATAGTAGTCTGGAAGGTATGAAGTGAGGGGAAGAACAAAAGCAAAAAGCATAAACACTTGCTAAGCATATTCAGAAAACTTTTTATAAGGCATCTTCAGGTTTTGATGCAATCTAAAGAAGTATGATCTGCAAATGAAGAAAAGTCTATGCAGGAAGCTTTATATAACAGATGCCTTGAGTTGAACATATTCATCACAGAAGCATGAAGAGTTGTTAGAAGAAAAGCTAAAGATGCTTTGGAGCATACCTCTCAACCTCTTAGTGCAAGAAATCTGGACAAAGCCTGATATAATGGGGGGACAAAGGCTCAAAGATGGGGACAGATTTTATATATTGCTCTCTTGAACTTAGAAAGTTTCTAGAATAATAAGTTTTGTATTAGCATGCATTTTCTGGAGGATATGAAGTCTGAGACTCAAATGCATATCATTATTTATTGACTTCAGTCTTCACATCATCCCAGCTGTTTGCTAAAAAAACACAAATTTTATGGGGAATATAACAAAAATATGGGGCAAAAATCTGGACAGTTGAGAGGTATGCTTTAGAGTAACTCTAGAGTTATTAGTGGCAGAAAAAGAATGAAAGAATTCCATTGATGTGCTGCCAAATACTTTCTATCAATTAACTGTGAAGGCAATGCCTCAGTGAGTACATGAAGCACTCCTGGAAATAGTAATGTGCAAAGCACACCTGGGAGTAGTAATGTGCAAAGAAAGAGTGACATATATCAGTCACAAAAAACAGGATATATATAATATTTTGGCCAGACATGTTGATTTGGATAGAACAAGTAGAAAAGAGCTGTACCAACTGCAAGGTGTACTGAAACAATAGTCCAAAAGAAAATATGATACCATACCCATATCTTCTATAGAGTCAAGTGAGCACAGATTTATTCTATTTCAAAAATGTTTGTATCTGGTATATGTGAATTATAACTTCAAGGTCTTTAAAATAATCAAGCTGATTGATCCAACAAGTGCAAATGAAGTTAGTGAGTTAAAGTCTGTATTTCTGAAACAGAGATACTGGATGTTTTCATATATGACAATGATTTACAATGCAAAAGTTAGGAATACAAAGGTTTTATCTGTGAGTGGGAATTCAGACATATAACATCCAGTCCTTGCTATCAGCAGTCAAATGGACAAGTGAATGGAAAGTACAGTTCTGTAAGATGCACTTATCATAACAGTAGATGTTCGAATTCCTCACTGCTGGAGTAGCCTTTAGATATTTGTGTTATATCATGCCAAGATATAGCAGCCCACCAGACTCAAAAAGTCTCTGGCTCCCCTATACATATTCTCCCAGGCTATTTTGTCTCAAGATCCACAGGGAGAAAATTGCAGCATGGGTACCAGTTTCTTCAGGACTTTATTGCTCTCCTAAAGGGAGAGAGTCTACTTATCTTGAAATCCAAAAAAAGGTAGGAATGCAAAACTTTTATCTAAAAAAAAAACTATATACAGTATAAGGGTATGGATGGAAGATGCGTCTACTGCAATAGTAAGGAATTTGAACATCTACTGTTAAAAATAAGTGCAACTTGCACAACTGTACTGTGGTCATCATTCTCATTGCAGTAATAGCCTATAGCTCTTTGGGTAGATTACCATAAGTTATCCATCCTGGAAGGAGAAAGAATTAGAATCCAAGACCCTCTGGGATTGTAGTATAGAAAAGTTGTCCTGGACCTGGAGAAGGAATCCAATGTGTAATGCATAATATGTGTACAGCTGCCTTTAGAATGCTTTTAGAATCCACTCCTTTCCAGTATGCCATAAAAGAAAATAAAGCTCTAGTTAGTACAATGTACCTTGGACCTGCCTTGAATTATTTTTCCATGGTGGGAATAACAGTATAATAATAAGCAATTAGCTCCCCTTCTTTGGTTCAGTGTAGTTTTATTAAAGACACTGGTGATTTTCTGCTCTCATTAAAGGAATGGTGGATGACTAATGAAATTACTAACATCTGGCTTGTAACCATGGATGTAAGATCTCTCCTTACCGTAATTCTAAATTCATATGGTATTGAAGCAATTAGAGAATATCTTACTATACATAGTGGATTTTCCTCATCAAAAATGTAGTTATTATGTCAGATGTTGGAATGGGTTTTAGAGAATAATGTGTTTAGTTTTGGTGAAAGTTACTTCCATCAGAAACAAGGGGTTGCGATGGGGACACCTGTCGCTAACACCTATGCAAATATGGTACTAACTAGATGGGAAGAAAAGCACATTTATTGTAATACTTCAGTGAATTTTAGGAACACTAATTTAGTTCTATATAAACATTTTGTGGATGATATTTTTCTGTTATGGAAAAATAGTGACTGCCAACTAGTTACATATAAAGAATATCTTGAAGCCACTACTGACTTTTTATTATTTGACTTGAACTATTCATTTGAATCTATATGTTTTCTGGATATTACTATACCGAAGGAAAGTAATACTTTAGCTACTGCCATACATAGAAAGAATGTCCAGGTACCAAAATATGTTCATTCCACAAGTATGCACCCTAAGCACACATTTAGGGGGAGTGGTGAAAGCCAGTTTATGAGAGCTAGTTGGCTGAGCACGAAAGATGACATATTTTTTCGGGAAATGGATGAGATGGTAACAGATTTTGCCAATAGAGGTTATAATAAAAGTGTGATCGAACAATCTAAGAAAGAAGTGATGTCTATGAGAGGGACTGTAGCCAAACCTTATTTATTAAGGTCAAATGAGAAACCTAGTAATTCTACTATTAAATCTAACTATAATAGTAGAATTAATTACATAATGAAATTTAATAGGCTTTAAGATACTACGCAGGAAATTATCAAGAAAAAAATGACTATTTGACATCTAACCAGGAAATTAACGAATCAATAGGAATTAAACCAAGCTTTACATATAAGAGAGAGAAAATAGTCTTAAACAATTGTTATGTTATAAAGACGTTAAAATGAGGAAAGCCTTTAAGACATCTATGGGAAGATTAGGGACAGTGCCTTGCTTGAACTGTATACACTGTAGTGCTATTAACATGGACAACTTTTTTATACACCCTTTAAATGGGAAATTGTTTGAATTTAGCGCTAGGGGCACATGTAATACAATACATGTGGTATATTTTGCTAACTGTACCCAATGCAACTGTTTCTATATAGGAAAGACCAATCAAAAATGAAAACATAGAATCAGTTTACATTTATCAGATATACGAAGGAATGTTCTAATGAATGCCCTAGCCAAACATGTGCATAGTAATGATTTAACACACAGATTTAAGTTTAGAATTTTACAATTTAATTTATCAGAATCCTAAAGACGGTGACTTAGTGAATATAATGGAACTAACGGAGTATAAGTGGATTCATTTTTTTCGAGCAGGCCATCACCCAGGACTGAATTCTGCTATTAGTATTAAACCTGTTTTAAGAGAAAGACATGAATTAGTTTACGCCTCGTTATTCAATATATTCTATGTATGTGTCTATATTTTATATGTATTATTTTATATGTATTTATCACATATATTCAGTGGTTATGTATCTAAGAGATAGGGTACTTTAATTTAGTTAATTAAGTTAATTGATTATGTGAGCAGACTGGTTGAATTTTTTTTTAAATGGTATGCTCTGCTGATGATTTTATACATTGAGAAAGAGTTTTACACGAAAGCTTTGTATGATCTGTATGACCGTTGAACATTTAAGTTTTCTTTTTTTGTTTTATGGTGGGAATAACAGAAAAAAACATAGCAAGGAACAACCATCTGGTAATTGCCTGAATTGGTACAAGTTGACCTGTCTTTGTCCCTTCATAGGGAGTTCACAGCTTTTCAACTTTCCTAAAGGATTTCACTCTGACAAGATGATACCTGACCTGTATTGTGATGTCCAGAGTATAACCAGTCCTTTCTCCCCAGTTATAAACTTCTGGAAATAATACTGGGAGATAGCTGGCAGATTCAAAGCAAACTGAAATTACTAATGGCATTAATGGAGGATTTTTTTTTCAAAAATAATCCTACATCTGTATAGGTTTTACCTACTTGAGATCTTGCAACTCATATACTCTCTTGCAGAAGCCAGAGCAATATGCAAATTAGTCTACCAAATAATGGGCCAAAAACAGTTAGTAGAGCTGGTTCAAAGGTAGAATTAACTTTTTCAGAACAAAGAAAAAATCCCATTAAAGTGCTACTTTTTTACTAGGTGGTCTTAAAAGTGAAAACTTCCCTTTGTAGAACAGCTGGAGCAAAGTTTGAAAAGAAAAAAATAGGATCAATGGCAGACATGCAGAAATAGCTGAGTAAGACAGATCAAAGGGTAGTAACTCACACAAATATTGAATAACCAGTGGTACATAATTCCTGACTGAGGGCTACTTAATAGTGTGGTACCAACTAGAAAATCTCTCCCTCTTGCTAACTTAAGATTTTCTCTTAGCAGGTCTTCTTGCCTTCTTTAGTACCTGTTGCACATCCTCAGAAACAAGATGCATAAAAGGTATCAAAACTGAATTTCCAGGCAGTCATTTGTATTTGTTTGAGATTGGGGTATATCAAACTCCCGCTGTCTGATGTAAGTAGATCCAGTCTGTGAGGAAGAATGTAGTAATTGCCATTGGTCAAATCCATAAGATAGGAGAACCAGTCTTACTTGGGCCAGAAGGGAGTCACCACAATGATTTTTGGGGAATTCTACTGAATCTTTAGAATTATCCTGGATATTGGTAAAAGGGTGAAAATGCATTACACACAAAAAAACAACAAAAAAAAACTGTCCTAGCCCAAGGAATGCAAAAATATCTGTTTTTTCTGGCTTGTCTGCAAGGAGCATTGGAGCAGAATTTGTTTAGCTGTCTGTTTTGAAAACAGACAAACTGATCTATATGGGGTGCTCCCCATGACTGGATCAGTTTCTGGAAGATACTTTCATCCAGTTTCCATTCATGAGAGTCTGTCCTGGTCCTGCTCAGCTTGTCTGCCATTACATTTTGCTCTGACAAAATGTAAGAAGCTTGGAAGGTTAAATAATGCTTCAGAATGACCTCCCAAGCTACCATAGCTAGCCTGCACACAGAGTGAGACCTAGTTCCTCCTGTTTATGTATCACATCAGTTTGGTGTTGTCCATAATCACCTGTAGAGGCCCTATGGATCACAGATAATGAAAACATTCTATAGCATGGATCACAGCTAACCTTTCTTTGACATGTATGTGCTTCAGCCTGTTTGGTTTCAAATATCCTGCACACTGACACCACATCCTAAGCAAAATCTAAACCATATGTTGTCACAGATTGAGCTGGGGTGGAAGAAAGAATGGGAGACTTGAATTCAGGTCAGTCTGCTGTCACCACTAATCCATTTCTGTCTCTTCACAAAACCCTAATTGGAATTTGAAATTCCAAAGCATAAGAATGTTGGGTCCACATAGTTTTAAGAACCACTAGATGATTTTTCATGCATAGCCTTGCAAGAGGAATCTTGAGTCATGGATATCATGCACCCTAGAATCTTGAGATACTGTCAGTCTGAAATCTGAGACTGATTTGAGAAGCTCAGGAAGATGTCCAGCTACACATCCACTTTCTTCTAGGGTAGGAATGCCTTTTGTCAGGAACAATCAAGAAGGCATCATAGAAACACAATCCTGTGAGAAGGAATTAAGGAAGATTTTTTGACTGTTGATCTGAAAGTCCAGGTTGAGAAGGAGATTTGTAGCCCACGGAACTGACTCATTTCACCTGAAAAAAAAAAAGACACTGCAAAGATAAGGAAGTCATATAAATAAGGAAATATGTGAATGTCCTGCAGATTGTAATGAGATATTGCTGGAACTAGGCATTTTGTAAACACCGTTGGAGGAGTAGATAACCCAAATGGTAATGCAGAGTACTGGTAATGTGACTCCTTACACAGAACATCTAAGAAAACCCCCGAAGTCCATCACAATAGAAATGTGATGATAAGTATCTTTTACATCTAGAGTTACCATGAAGCTCACAAGAGGAATTAAAGGTAACAGACTCAGTAAGGTCAACATCTTGAACTTTGGTACTTTCACAAACAAGTTGAAAAAGGATAGGTGAGTTACTGATCACCATAAAGGATACTTTTTTTGCTACCAGAAATATTCTAGAACAGAATCCTTCTCCCCTTTGATTTTGAGGCACTTTGTTGTTCCATAACCTCCAAAGAAAGCATATAATGAAGATCCTGAGAAGAACATTCCATTTGTTTTGGATGATGAAGAACGCCCTGCAAAGCAGGCATGTCTATCCAGTGCCATTGTAACCCTCCTACACTACTCACAGAACCCATTTGTCTGAAACAAGCTATAGTAAAATATGAAAACTAAGAACCAATTTTTGAAAAAGATATAGGAAGGGGAAGAATAGGAGGACATGCTGGCATAGTTATACTGAAGTAGAGTCCTTTCCCTTTTTCTGAAAGGGTCCCTGTTTTTTGTTGCACCCCTTCTACCATGTCTTTTTAGATCTTTGTTTGCTGGAAGCTTGCTGGGATTTCTTGTTTTGCTGTTGTTTTGGGGGGGGGTTGGAAATTTAGAAAAAGGGCGCTGAAAATGTTAGAAACTCCCTGGATCAGTTTGCCTCTTCCATCAAACTGTTTGAGTATCTGAGTAGTAGAATGACCACACAAAACCTCATTATCCAAAGGAGAATTCAAAATCTCAGATTTTACTTCTTTAGAAAACTTCTGATTACCTACCCAAGGAAAATGTCTCATAACAGTAGTAGTAGCTGTAGCCCAGGACACGGAGTCAGCACAACCATACGCACTCCTTAAAGAAAGTCACTTAGGAAAGACTAGCAATGATAGAACCCAGAGAGGATCTACCTTCTGAAGGTAACATGGCAGGACATTTCTTCAAACTGTCTACATAAATCAATATGTACTTTAACATACAGTGGATATAAAAAGTGTACACACCCCTGTTAAAATGTCAGGTTTTTGTGATATAAAAAAAGGAGACCACAATAAATCATTTTAAAACTTTTCCCACCTTTAATGTGACCTATAACCTGTACAATTCAATTGAAAAACAAACAAATCTGTTAGAGGAAAATATAAAAAATAAAAAACGTACAATAAGCTGGATGCATAATTGTGCACACCCTTAAACTAATACTTTGTTGAAGCACCTTTTGATTCAATTACAGCATTCAGTGTTCTTGGGTAGGAGTCTATCAGCATGGTGCATCTTGACTTGGCAATATTTGCCCACTCTTCCTTGCAAAAGTGCTCCAAATCTGTCAGATTGATTGGGGTCATTGTTGTGTTGAAAGGTGAAATTCCTCTTCATCTTCAGCTTTCTAGCTGATGCCTGAAAGTTTTGGGCCAAAAGTGACTGGTAATTGGAATTGTTCATAGTTCCCTCCACCTTGACTAAAGCCCCTGTTCCAGCTGAAGAAAAGCAACCCCAAAACATGATGCTGCCACCACCATGCTTCACTGTGGGGATGGTATTCTTTTGGTGATGTGAAGTGTTTTTGCGCCAAACATACCTTTTGGAATTGTGGCCGGAATGTTCAACCTTGGTCTCATCACACCATAACACATTTTTCCACATGCTTTTGGGAGATGATGTATTAAAATGAGGAAACTACACTTCTTCGCTCCTCAAAAACATCCAGTAAAGAGGCCGGTAACACTGGAATAACAAACTTTATTAATGAACTTAAGCTTCTTTGCGAGCTTTTCGTCAGTTTAAAATTCACCAACTTCCTCAGAAACGCTGAAAGCTTAAAATGGAAACAGCATCACTTAAAACACGACTCATTTAAATACCCTTTCATGTTGATTAAAGCAATAAAACAAATTAACAATATATAAAAATGCTAGAAATATTTAGAAGAAACATTGAAATGCCACTGTATAAAAGTATGAAAAAACATGGAACGTGATTCCCTCGTACTAAACACAGTATATCTTGATGTATTGTTTTGCAAATTTTAGCTGGGCCTAGATTTTTTTTTTGTGTAAGAAAAGGCTTTCATCTTGCAACCCTACCCCATAGTCCAGACATATGGAGAATATGGGAGATTGTTGTTACATGTAGTACACAACTAGTACTTGCCAGAAATTCCTGCAACTCCTTCAGTGTTGCTGTAGGTCTCTTGGCAGCCTCCCTGACCAGGTTTTTGTCTAGTCTCATCAATTTTGGAGGGACATCCAGTTCTTTGCAACATCATTGTTGTCCCATACTTTCTCCACTTTTTGATGACTGTCTTCACTGTGTTACATGGTATATCCAATGCTGTGGAAATTTTTTTGTACCCTTCTCCTGACTGATACCTTTCAACAATGAGATCCCTTTGATGCTTTGTAAGCTCTCTGCGAACCATGGCTTTTGTAGCAGGCAACTGAGTAAATGTCTGGAAAATCCTACTAGCACAGCTGAAGTTTATTTGGGGTTAATTAGAGTCCTTTAATTGATGGCAGGTGTGTACCCAAGACTGAATGTTGTAATTAAATCAAAAAGTGCTTCATCAAAGTATTAGTTTAATGGTGTGCACACTTATGCAACCAGCTTATTGTACGTTTTTTATTTTTTATATTTTTCCCCTAACAGATTTGTTTTTTCAATTGAATTGTACAGGTTATAGGTCACATTAAAGGTGGGAAAAGTTTTGAAATTATTTATTGTGGTCTCATTTTTTTGTATCACAAAAACCTGGCATTTTAACAGGGTATGTACACTTTTTATATCCACTGTATGAACCTAGTAATTCAGGATTCTGAAGACTAGAGTTGAAGAAGAAAAATGTATCTTACAAAAGTCTATCAAAGGCTTTACCAGTGTTATCTGAAGGTGAAGGATTATTATAGACCAGAACTTTGTTAGCATCTGGAGAAGAAATAGAAATAGCTGCTGGATCAGACATGAGGTGAGAAACAGACACATGTTAGACTGAGGAACTTTATAAAGTCTATCTGCTTTTTTTGGGACTGAAGATTGACCATCAGGATTATTGCAGCAGAATAAAAAACAACATCCAAAACTGCATAATAGGAGTAGAATGTGGCCTGTCCACTTGTAACATATCATAATACCTCTTTAATGAGGGGAGCGTTCATTTCTTCTCACAAAAATAAATTATTCATCCTAGACACAGTCTCTGAAAAAGAAAACCATAGGAGAAATTAAGGAAACACCCTCCTCAGGGTCAGTCAGGTGCTTGTGAGGAAAATGCAGAAGAAGCTATATCTCTGTCATTATCAGAATTCCCTGATAAAACATCCTTGGGATTTGTGGATTTATGACTAAATTTTTCTGCTATTCCACAAAACTCAATGTTTACAATAAACCCTTAGCTAAGGTAAGTAATTCATCCTTTTTAACAGACACATTGTCTTTAGATGAATATTTCTAACTTTTTTCTTGTTTTCTGTGGACATCGCAAGGAGACTGACTGAAATATGGCTCTTCAACTTGAGATGCATGTCTCTTACCCCAGCTACACTCAAGAACCTTCTGGAGAAATTCTCATACCCAAAGATAATGATTCCCCATGCCCAGTATGGAACTAGAACAGCAGTAAAGGACTTGGTTAACCCATTGTGGCAGAAGAGTCTACACCAGAAGGTACCCTGGAAACCAGTGAGTGGTCTGAGGAACAAGCTGTGGCCATTGTGAAGTCATCCACCAATGGCTGAAGTGTAGACTGGGGCAACAGTATAGGCAAGGGATCTTTTTTTTTTTTTTGTTTTTACTTTTTAGGTAGAGCAGGAAGAGGAACCACAGGACTGGTATGGGGATCCATGTTCTTGCTGAAGAAGAAGCCTGTTTGCCAATGAGTATTGCTGGAAAAGTTGGTCAAAATGTCAGTTGTCCCTCTAGAGTTCACAAGCACTACATGAGCTTGCTTTTCCCTACACAATCTCACAAATATCACAAAAACAAATGCACAAGCAGTACACTTCAGTCCTTCACAATTCAGAAGTCCCTTTTCACAGAAAATGTCACTGAATTAAGTAAAATGAAGGTAAATTGTCACAATGTGTATACAAGCACAAACAAACTTGTAATCCCTTAAAACATTTCATTCTTCAATTTACACATAATAAGTATACAGGTAGCAGACTTTGTGTCACAAATAGTACCCCAAACATAGTTAATTAGTCCTAGCAACTAAAAATAACTCATAGGTTTATAGGTAGGTACTAGGCTATTGGCCCTAGGGCCTATACAAGCCTAGCCAAAAAGATACCCTGGCTTTCGCCACCCAAGAAAATTATTTTCCTGTGCCTCTGTCAAGCAGAGCCACAGAAGTGATCCTGGGGTGAATTTCCTATTACCCATCCAATCATAAGATTTTTCTTGAAGAGTGCTAATGAGGAGCTCTGTTTGACATAGATATGTAATCTGTTCCAGAGTAAGGGAAGTCTCTGGGACAGAAATTTATCCCTCCAGCATGCTCTGTTTATTGTGGTGACAAGGTTTAGGTCCCTAGAGCATGTAGCTCGGAGGGATTGAGGTTTCTTTAAGTGGAGCATGTCCAACAGCTCTGGGTTTGACATAGCTTTGTATGTTAGGCAGAGATCAGCTCTGAGTAGGTGGTATGCAACGGAGTAAATCTGGAGTTTTTTTGGGATGGTCTGCAAAGGGCATCTGTTTGAGGCCAATTATCTTCTTTGTGAGGTATTTCTGTGGCCTTTCCAGTTGCTGTAGATGTCTTGTCAGGTACATACCAAAAGGGGTGTTGTACTCTATAATGGATCTAATGAGTGATGAGTAGAGGGGAACAATGACCTCTTTTTTTCCTGGATGAGAAACCTTTTGTGATGAGTGCCACGTAGAAAGATTTCCTGACCACTGTGGCAATGTGATTATCAAAGGAGACACTACTCTCCACCTTTGTCCCAAAGTCTCTTATCACACTATCGGTGTTAAGTAGACTACCACCTATGTGGTAGTTCATGGGTGCAGAGTTTTTACCAAAGGGAATGACATTTTTGGCACTGAGCTTGAGGCCATAGCTTTGACACCAGGCATCTGTCTCAGTGAGGCCCTTTTGATGGATATCCACATCATTAGGAGTTTCAGTTATGGCTCGTAGTTTGCAGTCATCTGCGAACTCAGTTAGCCAAAGACCTTCTGTGTTAGCCTGTACTTCAGAGAAGTAGATACCAAACAGAAGAGGACCCAGGACTGAACCCTGTGGTACTCCACTTGTCACTGGTCTGAAGTCTGATTTGGAGTCTGCTACTTTCACAGTGTGGGTTCTGTCAGTAAGCCAGTTGGCAACCCATCTTGTGACATAGGGATTTATACCTAGTTTAGTGAGTTTATCTGTAATTCCAGAGTGGGGGATGGTGTCGAATGCCTTGGTGAGATCTAGATAGGCTGTGTGAACCACCTTACCCTCATCTATGGCTTTGGTAACTGCTTCAAAGAAGTCTATCAGATTTAGGAGACATGATCTGCCTTTTACAAACCCAAACTCTGTGGGGGTCCAGAGTTTGGAGATTTCCAATGTCTTTGTTTATGAGTTCCATGATGATATGTTCCATGGCCTTGCAGACCAGGTGTGTCAGGCTAATGGGGTGGTAGTTCCCAGGGTCTGTCATGTCTACCCTTTGTGGAGTGGGATAACCATTGTGGTGTGCCATTCAATCGGCACAAAGCCTGAGGTGAGGCTATGACTGAACATGGTACTTAGGTGGGGTGCCAGTTCATTCTGTAGTTTGTGTAGAAGGCAGCCTGGGATGTTGTCAGGTCCCATGGATGCTGTGTTCCTGGCTTTGGCGAGTTAGGTTTTTACCTGTGCAGTCGTGATTACAGGAACTTTGCATTCTTCCAGTATAGAGATGGGCCCTTTAGGGGGTGAGAGGGGGGTAAAGTTATCACTGAACCTATCTGCCAGGATGTTTGCAATATCAGTTGGTTCTGTATATTTAGTGCCATTGTGCTGTAACTCCGAGCAGATCTGAGTGTTGCCATTGAGATTCTTGACATAGCTATAGAATGCTTTGTGGTTGTCTTTAGAATTAGTGGCGATTTTTTTTATAACTAGCTTTAGAGGATTTTATGAGGGATCTCAGCTTCTTATTGAGGCTGATTAGGGAGTTCCCCCCATTATGGGATTTCACTCTTTTTTGCAACAGTTTCTTTCTTCTGTTGTAGAGTTTGTTTATGGCAGAAGACCACCAGATTAGCTTCCTTTTTTTTGGAGGATAGTATCTTGGTTCTGTTAGGGATAGCATGATCCATGCACTCGTGTAAGTGCTTATAAAGTGCATTTGTGTAGGATTCAGCAGTCATACCTCTATTGTCCATCTGCATGGGTGTCGTAAAGTTTGCCACTTCTGTCTTAAGAAGTGTGAAGTTGGCTTTGGAGAAATTTTTTATGGTCGTTTTCCTAATGGCAGGTGGGAGCGGGATCTGGATGTCTAGGGTGATTAGCTTGTGGTCGAATCTGACCAACAAGGAATTGACCTCTGGTGTGGAACAATGGTCACCCATGTTGGTGATGACCAGGTCTAAGATATTGCTGCCCCTGGTAGGGGTGTGGATAAGTTGATCCAAGACACTGGAAATGATGAATTCCAGAAAACATTGAGCAATTCAAGAAAACATTGAGCAAAGGAGTTGGTACATGTGTAGTTTTCCCAGTTAAAGGTGGGGTAGTTGAAATCACCCATTATTAGGGTGTTGGGTTGTACCCTAATATTTTCCAGTGTATCAAGAAAAAAGGAGTGGGAATCCTGGGGCATGGTGGGGGGTCTGTAGCAGGCTACAATCTGGATTGCGGTCTTGCCCAGAGTTAGTTGAACTTGGATAATCTCGGATGCATTATGCTGAGCAACTAGCTTGGGGGTGTGGATATCCTTAATGAATATGGATACGCCTCCACCTTTAGTGTTTCGGTCCGGGTTAGGTGGCTGAAAGGTGTGGTATAAATTATAGCCTGGTAATGCAGGGGTGCTCTCTGGAGCTTTGAAAGAAGTCTCTGTCACTGTACAGATGTCGATGTTCTCCATTTTAAGGAGTGCCTCGAATTAATGCAATTTGAGGTTTATACATCTAGCAGTGAGTAGAATTACCCACAGATTTTGCTTGCTTGTACCTGTTACGGTGGTGAATTTGTCATTTGAACCTTGCCTAAAAAAAGGCACTATAGGAGTGACAAGAACCTTTGCCAGTATCCGGAATCCCAAGGGTGACAGGTGAAGGCCATCTCTAGCAAGGCATCATGGTCTGTCGATTATGTCATCCCAGGCAGACAGATACTGGATTCCCTTAGAATGACACCAGAAGCTTAGCCAATTGTTGAAGTCAATCATTTTGTCTTTCTACTGTGGTATCATTCTGGGTGATGGCAGGATGCTAATCAGGGCTAGGGTCATACCTGCCTGGGCTACAAGATCAGAGAGCTCCTCTATGTCTCTTTTCATGTAGTCCAGGGAGGTACATCTCAGGTCATTCACACCAACATGGACAATGAGAGAGTCATATTTGTACTTCTTGTGGAGTGGCCTGAGTGCATGCGTTATGTGGTGGATCCTGGCACCCGACAGGCAGCTGACAGTAACTTTTTCCTTATTTAGCCTAGTGAGTGGAACATCATTGTGCCTGACTATAGAGTTACCTATGACTAGAGTGTTGGGTACATTATGCCTTATGGGCTGTAGTTGAGTGGCACACTGAGTATGTGGACTATGTGTCATTTGGGTTGTGTTGATGGCGAAGGTTACTTGCATTTCTACTTTGCAGGTCTCAGTTGTTTGGGCAGATTTTTATTGAGAGCCTCTGTGAATGTAGGCATGTGTTTTGTGTTTGTGTGTGTGTGTTTTGGTGGTGTAGGTTTTGAGGGACTATGTGATGAGTGTGGTATGGTGCAACTGTTTACCTTCTCCTCGACTGTCTAGTCCTTTCTTCGGTGAAGAGAGCTTTGCTTCCAGTTTGGCTATATAAGTGCAGCTCTCACAAGTTGTAGTGTTGGGTGGTAGGAGGAGAGAGTTGTCTGTGCACATGAGGCAATTGCTGCATTGCCCTAAGATGCCCAGATTCATCAGTTAGACAGGAGAAAACATTGTGAGCTGACCTTTAGACATGCTTGGATAGATGCTTATTTATTAAGTACTAAAAACTGTTTTCCTCTAGACAAGTGAGGAAAGCTAAGTGCTGTAGTAATTTGTAGCTTATTTAGTGCTTACAACAAGTTCTGAACAAGTGCTGAGCTCAAAGAAACAGATTTCAGTGCTAAAACTAAAAAGCTGGCTAGTTGCAAGGGAACATTTAAAGAGCAGACTTTATGGTGCCAGGAATAGTTTAACCCTAGTTAAGCGGGTGGTGGGGCTCAGGAGCTTACAAACAGTCCTGGATACAGCAAATCTGTATCTGGACTAGACTTGGTGTGTATGGTAGTCTTCTGAAGTTTCTAAGATAGCAGTATTTTTGCCTCTGACAACTCCTTTCTCATAAGCTGACTGTTGATCCTGTGAAGCCCAGAGGTGCACTCTGTAGAACAGCAAGAAAGTGCTGAAGAAATTAGTTCCTAGACAGCTGTTTTATCCCTGTGGATCTTGAGACACAGCAGCCTGGGCACATATGTGTAGGGAAGCCAGAGACTTTTGAAGACTGTCTTTTATATCCAGGCAGGATATAATCCAAAATATACATAGGCTACTGCAGCACTGAGAATGATGAACATCTATCCGACCCTTGAAGAATCTTATGAGAAAGGAGTTGTCAGATGCAAAAATACTGCTGTCTTAGAAACTTCAGAAGACTACCAGATTTATTGGTTGGAGAGAGGATAAGAGTGAAAAAGAGATCTCTGGCATGCTTTTAACTCTACTGTGATCTCACAGAAATGCAATCACAAGGTAGTGACACCACAGGAATGTAGACACCATTTGCAGTAAAAAAAAAAATCACAAAAGTCTTTCCTGTACAGTCCAGTGTGTTGGGTACTTCATCCCCCTCATGTCTTCACTCTGTGTCTCTCTCTCTCTCTCTCTCTCTCTCTCTCATGTCTTCACTCTGTGTGTCTCTCTCTCTATATATATATATAGTCTGAGGTTGTACCAGGGAAAGGAAAAATCCCTCGTAAACTGCAAAATTGATATTCCAGAAAAAACCCTGGCTATCACAAACTAGTTTTCATACATAAGAGTGCATATCCCTAGTGTTTCGTATAGACGTCTGACTCCCTGACTCTATGCAAAAGCAGTAGGAAGGTATCAAGCTTAATGTTGAAGTAATTGTTAGAGCAGCCACACCAGGATCATGTGCTTCTCTGGGAAATATGGAAGTCTGGAAATCTGTATGAGTGGAATTATAAACATTTGTGTAAAACAAGTACCACGCAGTTCCTGGAAGAACATTCACAACTGCCTCAGTACTGTTCCTAGCACATAAAGACTGTGAAACTTCTGAGGTTGTGTCTCTAAGTAAAACTGCAATGGGACAGCAACCATTTCAATGAAAAATCAGATGTCTATAATTCATTTTATTAAGCACTCTGGACATGGAGGACCATTAAATAAACCAAGCAAATGCATGGATGTTCAAAAGCAAAAAATGATTGCAAATTCTGAAAAGTTACATTTTTTAAATGTTTTTCATTATATCCAAAATATTTTGATGTAAAGAGCTCATAACATACTTAAGTGTGTGTGTGTGTGTGTGTGTGTGTGTGTGTGTGTGTGTGTGTGTGTGTGTGTGTGTGTGTGTGTGTGTGTAGGGGTAGGATAGATCCGTATATGCATGCAAGTGTGCGTATATGATTTACTAGAGCAGCTCCTCATGGCCAGAGTTAAGTGTGA
Source organism: Protopterus annectens (assembly GCF_019279795.1). Classification (NCBI taxonomy): domain Eukaryota; kingdom Metazoa; phylum Chordata; order Ceratodontiformes; family Protopteridae; genus Protopterus; species Protopterus annectens. Next base: position 241,275,107 of record NC_056741.1, on the reverse strand, counting down.
GCAGCTGAGGTAAACACTGAATGTGCACTAACACTTCTGATAGAGGTCATACGTTTGCATGTATAGACAGTAAAGCAATACTGATAATGTGGATGTAATGTAGAGCAATATATATGCAGTGAAATATTCCATTGCAGTGAAACTGGCACATATGGCTAAGGGTGTAGTAAGAGGTTTCACCATAGCAAAGGAAATGAAAGAGATGCACAGAAAAGTGTGAAGTGAGTTGTGTAACAAAACAGGATGGCAAAACACAACAGAAAAGGAGGTATAACAATACTTAAATGTAGAATAATGTGAAACCTAGACAGGAGATGTGGGATACAGTAAAGTAACATGATGTACTGACCTACTCCAGTCCTGACAACATCAGATTGTGAGCAGTGAACCTGAACTATAATGGTAAAGTCATTAAAAAAAAGAAACTAAGATACAGTCAGGGGAGTTGACCCATCAATTCAATTCCTTAGCAGAGAGTTACTGAATCAGTCAGATTAAATGTGGTCATAAAACATATATCAGGGAAATGTAGCACATATGCAGACTAATAGTAACATAAAGATAGGGCTCAAGGAAATTGAACCCATGACTTTCCTACTAATATTCTCCACAGCAGTGCATCAGTAAGAGGAGCCACTGAAGCACTCCAACTAGTAAGATTATAAAACACACATAATAGTTAACTGTAGCACATGTGCAGATGGTACAACAACATATAACCCACAGAAGATGTGACCCCCCCCCAAACAGTGCACTGACATAATAAAAATAAGTTCATGAGTGCACTGATCCATCAAAGGTGTTTGACTAAAAACATTAGCTGTACTTTATTTCATACTGGAATGTTCATGCACAATGACACTAATTAGCACATTACAAGGATTTTTCTTCACTTTTGCCACAGGATATAAAGGTGCTATTTCTCTATGGTTATATATTGGCATCACTGCTGTTCTCTGCGGGCTTGTGTGTGTGTGTCTACTTTTTAACCAGATTAAAGGTTAGAAATGAGAGTATAGAACACAGATGAAAAAGGGAAGTAAGCAGAGGTAGAATACAAGGGCAGCCAATAAGGACTAAGCAGAATGAAAGTGGGATATGAGTATATCTCTCAGTTTATTAGTTCAACAATGCTATATGAATCCATTAATATGTTTGCCTGGAAATTTCCACATTCCATGACATAATATACAAAGTAATGATAGGAAGGTTTCATTTCAGGGTAATGGAACACATAATTGCAAGAAAAAAATGGATTTGAACCCATGCCATTGTCAATCATACTCCTTGACCAAGAGCATTAGCCAGGCATGCCACAGAAACAGTCATAGGAAAGGCATAGGGAAAAAACAGAATACAAAGGAATGGAATACAGTTGCAGACTGAAAAATGAATATTGTAAAACATACCACCCTTAGGGGGTTAGAATGCTGCTCCCAGTGCTCTAGTAATGTGCACATTATATCATGAATATAATAAGCGATGGAGGTCTTTACAGAGAAACTGTTTACTTTATAGCATTTCATAAATGTTTGATGAAACTCATCATGACTGATAGCAAAAGCATTTGTGCATGTCAAGGATTTTTCTTCATTTTTGTCATAGGATTGTAAGTGTCATTTCTCTGTGGTTATACATGGGCATTATCAGTGTTCTCTGCAAAATGTCACACAGCTTATGACCACAGAAAGATGATTTGAATTATAGGCCTGTGGGATGTGTCTATTTCTTGACCGTATTATAAGTTAGAAAGGGAAGTATAGGACAGAGATGAAAATGGGAAGCAAGAAGATAGGACATGAGGAGAGCAGGATGGAGGTGGGCTCGGAGCCATACATCTCAACTTCTTAGTTCAATAATCCTGGTGAATTACAACAATACTTGTAATGATTCTTGTAATGATTTAATGACAGAAATCCTTTATAATTTGTCAGAAAACTACACTTTTTATGATGAACAATTGCAGCCAATTATGTACACATTGGTCAAATGATTGAAAAGTGGAGAGGCATGAGTGAGTATTTTTGTGGGACAGGTGCCCCTTTTATGTCTTTTCTTTGGAGAAGGGAAAGTTGGGGAAGGAAGTCAAGGAAGTAAGAGGTGGGTAAGATGGGAATATTAGGCCACAGGAAAAGACATACATGACTGACAGGGTGTGGGGAAGCAAAATGAGGATAGGGGAACACAATGTTAATGTAGACAGACAAACAAGGGGAGATTGTACAACATGCTGGGGTGGGCATAAACACAAAAGGGGAGAGAACACTGGGTTTGCATGCTGGGGTGGGCATAAACACAAAAGGGGAGAGAACACTGGGTTTGAGGACAGGATTGAGAATTTACAAATGCAGTCTCTGCCAACTTTGACCTACTGTGGCATTACTCACCCTGTTGGTTGTCACCAGTGGGTCCTGCTTCAGTAGCTGGAGACAGCTCTGGGAAGACTGCAGCATGGTCTCCATATAGCCAAGGCGGGCATCCAAACTCCTATCTATTATCCCCTATAAGCTCTTCCAGCACCTTTTGTGTGACAAAAGTGTCATCTCTACTTGCATGGGTAACAGTGGGTACGATTACCACCCTCTAGTGCAGGACTACATGATATAGAGGGTGTGAGTAAGGGAGGAGGTGATCGTAGGCTGCGGCACTGATCATAACATACAGGGGGGTTAAGTTAAAAGCCATCCTTGCATGCTGTGTGACATAAGGGAATACAAACTGCAGGAGCTATTTATCAAGATGAAACATCCGCGCTTGTAGCCATTGAGGCTATTTCAGTTTTGACAATAATACAGTTGTTCATATACACAATAAACATGCTGCTCACACAATAAAATTGTGAAACACGTGACAGACAGGGTGGAGATGCCTCTACTGTATATAGTGAAATGGCCAGTCAACTAATACCAATGAATATTACATATATGGACCTGTCAGTGGTGCATTGATTTTACTGGGATGAAAAATATACTCTGCTCTATCCAAAGAACTGTTTCTTTGGAGGGGGAATTCAACCCAGTTCTATCCTAACAATCATTGTACACACAAACTTAACATGATGAGACTGGTTTACTATCACATAGTAGAATTGCAGTTGAATTAAACTCAAATGGTTGAAACTATTCGACTGAAAACCTTGTCGACTGAAACCTCATTTTACAATCACAATCACAAATCATAGAAAACATTCTACATAACAAAATACAGCAGGGGGAACAGCCTCCCTGCACCCCAGTGTGGGGGGAGGCTTCACCGCCACACCTCCTAAAATAAATATACTAACTCCACAGCAGCACAACAAAGGAGAAAAGAAAAAAAATGCCATATACAGTAAATCAGTGTTGGAGTTATACCTCTCAACCTCTTAGTGCAAGAAATCTGGACAAAACCTGACAAAATGGTGGGGCAAAGGCCCAAACATAGGGACATATTTTAGATATTGCTTTTATAAACTTAGAAAGTTGCTAGAGTAACAGTGTTTTTGTTAGCATACATTTTCTGATGGATTTCATAGGAGGTTACTAGGCTATTGGCCCTGAGGCCCTTATAAGCCTAGCCAAGAGTTTAGCCCATGTTTAGAAAAATCAGCACCCAATGCCCCTGTCCAGCAGGGACATGGGTGGAATCATAGGGGTATATTTTCCGTTTCCAATCCAGTTATCCACATTGTGCTTAAAAAAAGGACTAAAGAGGTACTCTGCTTGATGTGGAGAGGGAGTCTATTCCAAAGATGAGGAAGTCTCTGGGACACAAATCTGTCCTGTCAACAAGTCTTGTTGATGTCAGACTAGGCTGAGGCCACGCATGTGGATAACTTGAGTGGAGCTTGACTTGCTGATATACAGCAGTCCCATCAAGGTGGGGTCCATGATCACCTTGTATGCCAGACAGAGGTCACCTCTGAGGAGTCTCTATGAAACTGAGTAGAGGGATAGAAATTTTAGCCTATCTGTGTATGGTAGATGTTTGAGGCCCTGGATTCTCTTGGTGAGGAACCGCTGTGGTGTCTCCAGCTGCTGCATGTGCTTTGTGAGGTACATGCTGAAAGGTGCATTGTACTCAATAATGGGCCTTATAAGGGAAGATTACATGGGATGTTATGACCTCCTTGTCCCTGGATGAGATACCCTTATATGAGGTGGGCAATGTAGAAGGCTTTCTGTATCACGAAAGCAACATGGTGGTCAAAGGTCAGGCTGCTATCAACCTGGGTGCCCAAATTCCTCATGACTGATTGCGTGCTTAGAATGTTGTTCTTAATGTGATCATTTGTGGGGATGTAACTCTCCCCAAAGAGGATGATGATGCATTTTTTGGTATTCAGCTTGAGGCCATGTTTCTGGCACCAATCATTTGTCTGAGTGAGACCCTCTTGGAGGATGCCCACATCACTAGGGGAATTGATGACACCATCCAGCTTGCAGTTATCTGTAAACTTGGTAGCCATAGCCCACTGGCTTTGGCCTGCACCTCAGAAAAGTATATCTCAAATAACAGAAGCCGCAAGACTGAACCCTGGGGTACGCCGCTTGTTATGGGTCTACTGCTTGAGGTGGCTTCCCGTATTTTGACTACATGGGTTCTGTCAGTGAGCCAGTTTTCGACCCATCTGGTAACATATACATTGATGCCTAGTTGAGAGAGTCTATCTATTATGCCTGAGTGGGGAATAGTGTCAAAGGCTTTGGCTAGGTCATGGTAGGCTGTGTGCACCATCTTCCCCTCATCCATGACTTTGGTGACTGTCTCAAAGAAGTTGACCAAATTTAGCAGACATCACCTCCCCATGACAAAGCCAAACTGTGTGGGATCAAGTGTTTGAAAGTTACGAATGTTCTTGTAAATGAGGTCCATGATAATCTGTTCCATGGCATTGCAGATCAGGCTAGTTAGGCTGATGGGTCTATAATATCCCAGATCAGTGGACGCTCCAACTTTGTGTAATGGGATGACATCTGAAGTCTGAAATTCAAATGTATGTCATTATTTGGTGACTTTAATCCTCAGATCATCCCAATGATTTGTCAGAAAACCATAAATTTTATGAGAAACAGAACAGAAATGAGGTGAAAATCCTGACATTCTGCAAAAATCTGGACAGTTGAGAGGTATTGCAGCACAACACAGATATCTTTAAATTTGGGGGTGCAACATGATGGGGTACTGCCAATATCTATAATGTTCTAGACCTACTTCCCTAGCATATCACATCCTCAGAAATTATATCAGCACATACAACCCACACTTATATACTTTTACATCATTTTATGATTCATTGGAATTAGGGTTCAGTCAACTATTTTTTTCTTTCATTTCTAAATCATTGATATTTCACATAACTGGGATCTCAGCCAAATGGTTGTTCAGTAAAATTGTTTTTCCAATAAATTGTTTCAATTTGTAAGCACTAAATATGCTACTAATTACTACAGCACTCAATCTTCCTCATTACCTAGAGGAAAACAGTTTTTGTACTTACTTTTCTCACTTGCTTAGAGAAAAACAACTCTTGTACTCACTTTCCTCACTTATCTAGAGTAAAATAGTTTTTTATTCAGGCATGTCCAAGGGTCATCTCCCAGTGTTCTCTCCTGTCTATCTGATGAATCTGGGCATCTTGAGGCAATGTAGAAATTGCCTCATGTACACAGACAACCCTCTTCTCCTACCACCCAACACTACAACCTGTGAGAGATGCACTTACCCAGCCAAACTGGAGGTAAAGCTCTCTCCAACCAAGACTAAACTTGACAGTCATGAGGAGAAGGTAAACATTTGCACCACACCACACTCATCACATAGTCTCACTAAATCTACACCACCAAAATCCACACATAGTAACACAAAAACATTTGCGGAGGCTCTCAATAATAATCTGTCTAAGCAACAGAGACCTCCAAATCAGAAACGCAAGCAACCTCCACCCCCCAACACAACCCAAATGACACATAGCCCACAGACTCAGTGTGCCACTCAACCACAGCCAATAAGACAAAACATACCCAACACACTAGTCATAGGTGACTCTATAGTCAGGCACACTGATGTCCCACTCACCAGGCTAAACAAGGAGAAAGTTACTGTCAGCTGCCTGTCAGGTGCCAGGATCTGCCACATAACCCATGCACTCAGGTCACTCCACAACAAGTACAAATATGACTCTGTCATTGTTCATGTTGTTGTGAATGACCTGAGACGTACCTCCCTGGGCTACATGAAAAGAGACATGGAAGGGCTTTCCGAGCTTGTAGCCCAGGCACGTATGACCCTAGCCCTGAGTAGCATTCTGCCATTGCCCAGAATGATACCACAGTACAAGGACAAAATGATTGACTTCAACAATTGGCTAAGCTTCTGGTGTCATTCTAAGGGGATCCAGTATCTGTCTGCTCGGGATGACATGGTGGACAGACCACAATGCTTGGCCACAGATGGCCTGCACCTGTCACCCCTGGAATTCCGGATACTGGCTAAGGTTCTTGCTTCTCCTATAGTGCCTTTTTTAGGCAAGGTTCAAATAACAAATTCACCACCATAAGAGGAACAGGCAAGCAAAAACTGAGGGTAATGCTACTCAATGCTAGAAGTCTAAATCTCAAAATGCACTTACTCGAGACATTCCTTAATATGGAGAACATCAATATCTGTGCAGTGACTGAGACCTGGTTCAAGGCTCCAGAGAGCACCCTTGCACTACCAGGCTATAACTCATACCACACTTTCCAGCCATGTAACCTGGACCGAAATACCAAAGGCGGAGGTGTGTCCATATTCATTAAGGATATCCACACCTCCAGGCTAGTTGCTCAGCAAAATGCATCCGAGGTTATCCAACGGCAACTAACTCTGGGCAAAACTACAATCCAAATTGTAGCTTACTACAGATCCCCCACATGCCCCAGGATTCCCACTCTTCTTTTCTTGACATACTGGAAAATATTAGGGTTCAAACACCCTAATAATGGGCGACTTCAACTACCCCACCATTAACTGGGAAAACTACTTGTGTACCAACTCCTTAGCTCAGCATTTTCTGGAATTCATAAACTCCAATGCCCTGGATCAACTTATCCACACCCCCACCAGGGCAAATAATATCCTAGACCTAGTCATTACCAACATGAGTGACTGGTGCTCCACACCTGAAGTCAACTCCTCGTTGGTCCGATCCGACCATAAGCTAATCACCCTTGATATCCACATCCCGCCCCCACCCTCTCCATTAAGGAAACCACAGTAAAAACTTCCTCCAAAGCCAACTTCATGCTTCTAAAGACAGAAGTGGTGAACTTCATGACACCCATACAGATAGACAATACAGTTACAACTGCTGAATCCTACACAAATGCACTCTATAAGTACCTACACGAGTGCATGGATCGTGCTATCCCAAGCAGAACCAAGACACTATCCTCCAAAAAAAGGAAACCAGTCTGGTGGTCCTCTGCCATAAACTGTACAACAGAAGGAAGAAACTGTTGCAAAAGAGAGTAAAATCCCATGAGTGGAGGAGCTCCCTGGTCAGCCTCAGTAAGAAGCCGAGATGCCTTATAAGATCCTCCAAAGCTAGCTGCAAAAACAAAAATTGCCACTAATTCCAAGGATAACCACAAAGCATTCTATAACTATGTCAAGAATCTCGATGGCAACACCCAGATCTGCTCTGAGTTACAGCACAAAGGCACGAAAAGTACAGAACCAACTGATATTGCCAACATCCTGGCATATAGTGCTAACTTTACCCCCCTCTCACCCCCTAAATGGCCCATATCTATACAGGAAGAATGCAGAGTCCCTGTAATCACAACTACGCAGGTAAAAGCTGCACTCTCTAAAGCCAAAAACACAGCATCCATGGGACCGGACAACATCCCAGGCTGCGTTTTACATGAACTTCAGAACGAACTGGCTCCCCACTTAAGCACCATGTTCAATAATAGCCTCGCATCAGGCTTTGTGCCCACTGAATGGCGCACAGCAATAGTTATCCCACTCCACAAAAGGGGGAGCCACAACTGATCCCGGGAACTATCGACCTATTAGCCTGATGAGCCTGGTCTGCAAGGCCATGGAACGTATTATGGAACTCAAACAAAGACAGTGGTAACCTCCAAACTCTGGATCCCACCCAGTTCGGGTTTGTGAAAGGCAGATCATGCCTCCTGAACCTGATCGACTTCTTTGAGGCAGTCACCAAAGCCGTAGATGAGGGTAAGGTGGTTCACACAGCCTAGCTTGACCTCCCCAAGGCTTTCAACACTATCCCCCATTCTGGAATTATAGCTAAACTTACTAAACTAGGTATAAATCCCTACATCACAAGATGGGTTGCCAACTGGCTCACTGACAGAACCCACACTGTAAAAGTTGCAGACTCCAAATCTGACCTCAAATCAGTGACAAGTGGAGTACCACAGGGTTCTGTCCTGGGACCTCTCCTGTTTGGTAGCTACTTCTCTGAAGTGCAGGCTAACACAGAAGGCCTCTGGCTAACAAAGTTTGCAGATGACTGCAAATTAGGAGCCATAGTCAAGTCCCCAAATTATGTGAACATCCTACAAAAGGGCCTCACTGAGACAGATGCCTGGTGTCAGAGCCATGGCCTCAAGCTCAATGAAAAAGTGCAGTGTCATCCCCTTTGGTAAAATCTCTGTACCCATGAACTACCACATAAGCAGCAATCTACTTAACACCAAATGCATGATGAGACCTTGGGACCCAGGTGGACGGTAGTCTTTCCTTTGATAGTCACATCTCCACAGTAGTCAGGAAGTCCTTCTGTATGGCACACCTCATCATAAAAGGGTAGTCATCCAGGAAAAAAAGGGGCCATTGTTTCCCTCTACTCGACACTCATTAGTCCCATTATGGAGTACAATGCCCCTTTTGGAATGTACCTCACAAGACATCTGCAGCAGCTGGAAAGGCCACAGAAGTACCTCACAAAGAGGATTACTGGCCTCAAACAGATGCCCTACATTGACCGCCTCAAAAAACTCCAGCTTTACTCTGTAGCATATCGCCTACTCCAAGGTGATCTCTGCCTAACATATAAAGCTATGTCAAACCCAGAGCTGTTGGACATGCTACACCTAAAGAAATCCCAATCCCTCAGAGCTACATGCTCTAGGGACCTAAACCTTGTCACCACAATAAACATGACATGCTGGAGGGATAGATTCCTGTCCCAGAAACTTCCCATACTCTGGAACAGGCTACCCATCTATGTCAAGCAAAGTTCTTCATTAGCACTCTTCAAGAAAAATCTTGATGAGTGGATGGGAAATAGGAAATACACCGCGAGGATCACTTCTGTGTCTCTGCTCGACAGTGGCACAGGAAAATAACTTTCTTGGGTGGCGTAAGCCAGGGAACCTTGTTGGCTAGGCTTACGTAGGCCTTGGGCCAATAGCCTAGCACCTACCTATGAACTATCTGAGTTTTAGTCAACTGCAGCTCTGACACATGATAGCAAACCAAGACATGTATCCACATGTACAGGGGGAGGCATGCAGACTTGTAACATTATCACTCATACTAATTCCTTTCAGGTATGCCAGTTCTGACAGGTATGGTACTGTTGTATAAAGCTATACAGACTGAGTTTTAATGGCTACAGCTGTTACTATACAAAGAGAGACATCTTTCATGACAGGGAGTGTACTTTATCCAGTGCTGTAGTTTGCTCATTTGCAACTCCTTGTTCCTTTCAATCTCTCTGCAGGGACTACAGTTATAAAAGGGCATAAAGTGAAATTAGCTGGTGGAATGCAATGGCAAGTTATCGGTTTAGCTTAAAGATGGCATTACTTATTTATTGAAAAAACACACTAGACAACTGGAGAAACAGTCACCATCCACTTTTACTGTGTTCCTAGTACTTCCACATCAAGCCTTCCAGGGAATAATCATACTCAAGAATGGTGTACTTTATATACATTTCACTACATTCATTATTCAATTCAATTATATAATAATTGATCAGTTAATCAGTGAGTCAAGAAATTTTAAATCTACAGTGCATCCTGAGCAATCAAAATGCTTAAGTAACATTTAAAGTGCATCAAAAACTAACCCCTTACATTCCTATTGCATTTAACATAATTTAAAAAGTTCATGCCAATGTACATATACATCTTTAGATTAAAAAATACTTAAATATTTTACCCTATACATATAAATCATTCATCCTATATATCTATGCATTTTTAGAATAATGCATACTAAAACATTTCATCCTATACTTATAAATCTAACTCTATATTAAGCCCACGGGGCTACAAAGTTCCAAAATTAATAATATATCTACTTTCCATCCTTAACAAAATGCACCCATATTCCATGCCTTGTACTGCATAAAGTTTGTTTAAAATGGAAAGAAATAAACTGCTAGTGTTACCATTGTGAACAGCATGGAAATGCTGGGCCACAGGATTATTAAGCCTAACATGCCTTACATCTCCCAAATCCCCCATAATTCTTCTTTTCACCATTCTTCTGGTTTGGCCTATATACCACTTTGCAGGTAGGCAATCACATCAGATGGCATAAACAACCCCACTGGTACTGCAATTGTAAGATCCCAGGGCGATGAACTTCTTTCCATTAATCAAAGTACCTGAAATGTTCTTGACTTTATCACACACCTTGCACCTTTTACATCTAAAGGTACCTACTGTGTTAGAACCAGTTTCCATCCTACTTGCCCTGCTGTTCAATAATTCCTTCAGGCTGTGAAATCTACTATGAGAAAAAACAGCCCAGCCCTTGAAAATGTTGCCCACTTCCTCATCCTGCTGTATAATAGGCCAAAACCTGTACACCAACACCTTCAATGTAGCTGAAAACTGGAAAATTTATTAACAAAAAATATGTCATCCTTGCCCAATTTATGATAATCTCCATGCCCATGATGTGTTGCATGACTCCATACTCTCCGACCAGTGATTTGCTTTCTCACTTCTTCCTCAGCCCTATTTAACACTTGGCTAGGATACCCTCTGCCAACTTGCATCTAACAATGTTTAATTCCCTATCCAATGTGGTTCTGTCATGAACATTGTCATGAATGCGCTTGAATTCACCATAAGGGAGAGAATCAAGTAAATGTTCTGGAAGCATGCTGTCTGCACTAAAAAAATTATTAGCTGCTGTTTCTTTATAAAACGGTTTAAAGGACACTAGCTTATCTTTATCCACAAAAAACTCCAAATCTAGAAACTATCTTATGTCTTTGAGTTTGATAGGATACTGTGATGCCATACTGATTCTGATTTAGTTCTAACATGAACTGTTCAAAAAGACTAATCTCCCCCCTACATATAAAAAACAAATCATCAATATAGCATTTGAAAACTATCACAGTTTCCAAAAAAATATGTATTCTTATAAACACAGCTCTCCTCAAAAAAAAAAAAAAAAAAAAAAAAAAACATAAAAATTATGGCATAAGATGGGGCAGAAGATGCCCCCATAGCAGTCCCTGTTATTTGTAGAAAAAAAAAAGTCCTCAAAACTAAATACATTGTGTGTCAGTGCAAACTCCAACAACTGTAAAATATAACTTGTTCTGGGACCTTCCCCCAATAGTCTGGCTACTGCCTCCAGACCCCATCGATCAGAAATATTGGTATACAAGGACTTAACACCAACAGTTGCCCAGAAAAAATCCTGTTGCTACTCAGTACCTCCCAAAGTGTCTGTAAGCTCTTTACTATTTCTAATGTGTGAGGGGACTAGCTTCAAATGCTCTTTCAACTGTGCATCCAGAAAAATACCAATATTCTGGAGAGATCCCCCACCCCTGACACTATGGGTCTCCCAGGGGGATTTGTTAAGTCCTTGTGTACCTTAGGAATGACATAAAACTTAGCCATTATAGGATATTTTACATGTAACTTTTTGACATCAGATGTGGAAAAAAAATCCCAGTCTCTCTCCCTTTTCAAGTAATTCCAGCAACAAGTCATTGCATGCATCCAGAACATTTGACTGCACTTGTTCATAAACACCAACTTCCTGCAACAATTCCTTCACCATATTGTTATATTTCACTCTAGACATTATTACCCAGTTACCCCCTTATCTGCCAGTGCAAAAACATAATCTTTATTCAAGCTTTTTAACTGCCTTAATTCATTCTGTTCATGCTTTGCCAAATTATGGGGCTTATAACTATCATAAAACTTTTTATAGTCAACGTGCAACTGTTTGTATAAAACCTTCTCAAAATTTATTATGGCTGAGACAGTTCTAGGCGGATAAAAACTGCTAACATAAGGAACCTTAGGAATACTAAATTTTCCATAACCAGTGCAATATGAAAAACCATTCCCAACACTATCCCTATTACTCTCAAACTCTTGTTCATAATCAAAAATATCCACTAACTCATTTTCATGCAGTGACAATTCTAGCAATGGTTCCTCATCTTCATCAATGCTACACATTACATTACCATTTGCATTTTCTGAATTTGTTTTAGAACAAAATGCCTTTAAATGTAGTTTGTGACAAAAAGCACATATTTCTAACATTATGTCTGCCAAGGCTGGAAAATATTTTGGCACAGATTTCATTCCTTTCAAAAGTAAACTATACATATTATCATCTAACTGCAAGTCTGATAGATTAATAATATTAATATTTAATATTTCACTACTTGTGAACTATGAACATTGTTGATTTACATTTGTATATTATGCCTCATTACACATGACAACACAACACAATGTAACATTAGTAATTCATTAATCAAAATTTCTTCATTTCTTTTTTTTTTTTTTCTTTCTTCTTCCTGTTCTGCCACGTTTTTTTTGCTGTGGCTCTGGCTCACTCCACTGCTCTGCTCTCTGACCACCGGCACTCTCTCCACTAAGCCCCTTACCAGCACACTTTTTTCCTGCTGCTGATGCTGCTGCTTGCTTCTGTGGATGAAAATGATGAACTCTGTGAACTGACTTACCATAGCCATATTTTGTAAGATTGGACTGCCCTGCCTGCTTTTCTTTTCTTCTCCACTGAAATGGTTGTTCCTATATAATCCGCATCTCTGTCAAACTTACTGCATTTCCTTTCAAGTATTTCAGCCTCGGCTTTGCCCACTCTCATATGAATGTCCTTCATTGTATTATTAAATATGCCCCCTTAAGCTCGTCCTGCAGCTCCAAAATTGAATTTCTTACTTGCTCATGCAGTCTATTGTTATGTTTGACAAGTACTTTAAGCCACCCTAAAGTACACTGTAAAGAGATATTCTTCCACTCCTCAAATAAATCAGCTTCAGAAAATTCAGAAGCTGGAGGTTTGTCCACCCTTAAACCCCGAGGGGTTAAATTCAGGTTGATATATTTCTCCAGCAACCAGGTATCATAATATAAAGATACCTACCTCCTTTACAAGCAAACATTCTAGTCTCTCATATCTGGTTGCCTGCTGGTCTCCCAGTCCATTACAAGACCACAAATCAGAAGCAGTCACCTTCTCATCCCTTTCTCTCCACATTTCTGTACAGGAAAGAAAGGTAGTTACTGAACTGGACATGGAATTAGATATGCATCCACCAACTGAAGCTCCAGTAACCAACATGCTGTCAGAAACCTCCAAAAATACCACTTCACAAACCAACTCACCAAGGACAAAAAAAACACACTAGACAACTGGAGAAACAGTCACCATCCACTTTTACTGTGTTCCTAGCACTTCAGCATCAAGCCTTCCAGGGAATAATCATACACAAGAATGATATACTTGATATACATTTCACTACATTCATTATTCAACTCAGTTGTGCAATAATTGATCAATTAATCAGTGAGTCAAGAAAATTTAAATCCAAAGTGCATCCTGAGCAATTAAAGTGCTTCAGAAACATTTAAAGTGCATCAAAACATTTAAAGTGCAACCCCTTACATTCCTATTGCATTTAACATTATAATTTAAGAAGTTTATACAAAAGCACTTATACAGCTCTAGAATAACAAATTCTAAAACATTTTGCCCTATAATAATTGCTCAGTTAGTCAGTAAGTCAAGAAAATGTAAATCTACAGTGCACCCTGAGCAATCAAAGTGCTTCAGAAACATTTAAAGTACATCAAAAAACTTTTAAAGTACAGCCCCTTACATTCATATTGCATTTAACATAGGAATTTAAAAAGTTCATGCCATTTTGCTTATTTATTTGAATTTGTTTACCAGGGTAGACCACTGATCAAATCTGACAATTTCAGTCTCAGTCTGGGGACAAAAAATGATGAGGCATACAAAACAGGCAAGAATACAATATGGTATATATATTATATCTATCTATCTGTCTATACATACATATATATATATATATATATATATATATATATATATATATATATATATATATATATATATATATAAATATATAAGCCTCTCATTTGTATGATGCACAAACACAGTTCCCTGTGCCTTGTATATAAACAAATATCTCCAATTTAATACATTCTGTAGGAAATGCTCTGCATAGTCTCCCACTGTTCACAGCTGCTTGAAGAGCTGCCAGTTTTGCAGAGGGCAGTACCACTGTGGGTCATCTAATAGTATACTACTAAACACTCTCCCTTTGACCTTCATATGACTCTCCCCTACTCCTTCCCATCTACTAAGGATCTGGTATAATGCATATGTGCTTCCCTGTCATCTCTCTTTCAGGCCTGGTGGATATGGGCATCCTGAGGCAGTGTAGTAACTGCCTCATGTTCACTGTCAATCATTTAATTTTAGAACAGATAAACACACACATGAAAAATGTAAACCAGGTTGTCAGCATTTCACCCAAAACACTCACTAACAACACTAAGGAACCAACACATAGAACCACACATGTGAAGGAGGTGCTCACGTGTAATCTACCCAAGCCTCCAAGACCTCCTCAAAGCATCTCTCAATGTCCCTGCTCACACTCAAAAAAGACAGTACCTCACAAAGCACATAAGTCTGAAAATCATAGAAGCCCCACTTCCAAGCCCATAAGGCAATACACCATACAGCCAAACATTCTAGTCATTTTGGATTCCATTGTAAGGCATACTGATGCCCTCTTTACCAGGCTAAACAAGGAGAAAACCACAGTGACCTGTCTGTCTGCAGCCAGGATTCACCAGGTCATGCATGAACTTAGGTCTTTAAACCACAAGTACCAGTATGACACATGGTCCTAGTTCATATGAACGTAAATGACCAAAGACGTACTTCACTGGACTATATGAAGAGCTCTCAGAATATGTGTCCCAGGCAGGTATGAAACTAGCCTTAAGTAATATCCTACCTTCATCTATGATGATGATGCTACTGTACCGGCAAAAAATGATTGACTTCAACAATTGGCTAAGTCTCTGGTGTCACAACAAGGAGATCCAATATCTGTCAGCCTGGGGAGACATGATTGACAAACCATGATGCTTTGCCAAAGATGGTTTACACTTATCACCACTTGGCTTCCGGATACTGGCAAAAACTTTATCTATTCCCATAGTGCCTTTTTTAGGCTGTGCCAAGTTGTTGGACCCTCCAACATAACAAAAAAATCACTCACCAATACCTAAAGGTACTGCTGTTTAATGCTAAGAGTTTAAATAAAAAACTGCACTCCCTTGAAGCACTTCTTACCCTGAAGAACAAGAGCACAAGCATATGTGCAGTCACAGAAACATGGTTCAGAACCATAGAAAGCACCCCAGCTATCAAAGGCTACAATGCCTTTCATTTATTTTGATCCCCTCAGTTCAGGATAAAACAAAGTGAGGAGGTGTTTCAGTGTTCATAAAGGACACTGCTAAACTTTTCCAACAACGTGACTTACTTGAGCTACTCCATGCCCAACCAACAATAGGTGTGACCCCCACCCATCATATCGTTGCTAGCTACAGATCCCCTAACATGAGTCTGCAAAACCACACCTCCTACCTTAACCTACTGGAATTTCTTAACATTCAAACAACCATACTTATGGGTGACTTCAATTATCCCTCCATAAACTGGGAGACTTATACGACCCATAATTCACTTGCTCAGAGGTTTTTGGACTTTGTCAATGCAAATTCCCTGAAGAAACTAGTTAGTTCCCCAACTAGAGGTACATATATCTTAGACCTAGTACTCACAAACATGGGGGGATCCTGCTCCCTCCATGCGTTAACTTCTCCCTGGTTTTGCTGAAACCATTTTATATGGGTTTGTTGAGGGCTCTTCTCAGCCTTCCACCTCCCGTTTTGTTTATTGAGGTTTCTTTTACTCTCCCTTCTATGACAAATACTGCAACAGTGAAATAGAAGGACATAGTAAAGTTGTGTAAAATCTTACCATAACAGTAGATGTCCTTCTTTTCACTGTTGCAGTATTTTCTTCCTCCCTCCAAACCCTCTTCTTTGTACTACATTTTTTCCTTCTGGATGTGCATTGACTCCTTTGTCCTATGGCAACATTTCTCTTCTGGGGTAATTCAGTTCTAGATAGATGCATCTGTACATTCCTTTTATGCCCCTACATTTGGTGCATACAAGATCTTTTTAAGGCTTTTTCATACTGGCTGAGCATCAGGCTGCCCTGGGCAGGCCATCCCTTCTATGAGGAATACTGTAGCGATGATACAAAAGGACATATACAGTTAGGCAAATGCAGAGAGCTTAAGCTGGGGGAAATTGTTAAATATAAGTTTTACCCAACACTGAAACCCCCCGGATTAAGCATGGTTTCAGAGATCAACATTGGTACTGCTACAGTATTCTCTTTCAGCAGTAGAGCTGGCAAATACCATTTATTCATTGACATCTGTTTACCAGTAAAGTCTGACTGGATAATTTTATCAGTTTCAGCATAGGCCTGAGGAGAAAAGCTCCACAAATACAAAACATATACATAAATGAAAACAAACATATTATAATGTACTGGAAATATATAGATTAATACAAATATGATGTAGAATGATACACATACAATTCAAACAAGATATATCATGTAACATTGAAATGTGATGATGTTAGAAGTGCAAGAGTTTATTATTCACTTATAAAGCAAATATCAGAGTGTAAAATTCAAACAGTGGATAAGGAGGAGGAGAGGAAGAGAGGGAAGAGTGAGAAAAAGTATTTGTTAGAAGTAATAAGTGGAGCAGATATGGGGGTAGGAGAAATAATGAGTAAAAACAAGATTAAGAATAAGCGAAATTATGAGAAATGAAAACAAAGAAAAGGAGAGATAAGATATATATATTAAAGGAGGAGCTAAAATTTTAGCCAGGAGAGCAGCAAGTGCAAAACCAGGAGTCAGAGGAATTCTTTTAGTTGTATCTTAAACAAGTCCCTGTAATCACAACTACACAGGTAAAAGCTGCACTCTTTAAAGCCAAAAACACAGCATCCATGGGACCGGACAACATCCCAGGCAGCGTTTTACACGAACTTCAGAATGAATTAGCTCCCCACCTAAGCACTATGTTCAATCACAGCCTCACGACAGGCTTTGTGTCCACTGAATGGTGCACAGCAACAGTTATCCCACTCCACAAAGGGGTAGCCACCACTGATCCTAGGAACTATGATCTAGCCTGACGAGCCTGGTCTGTAAGGCCATGGAACGTATCATCACAGAACTCAAACAAAGACATTTGTAACCTCCAAACTCTGGACCCCATCCAGTTCGCATTTGTGAAATGCAGATCATGCCTCCTGAACCTGATTGACTTATTTGAGGCATTCACCAAAGCCATTGACGAGGGTAAGGTGGTTTACACAACCTATCTTGACCTCACAAAGGCTTTTGACACCATCCCCCATTCTGGAATTATAGCTAAACTCACTAAACTAGGTATAAATCCCTACGTCACAAGATGGGTTGTCAACTGGCTCATTGACAGAACCCACACTGTAAAAGTTGCAGGCTCCAAATCTGACTTCAAACCAGTGACAAGTGGAGTACCACAGGGTTCAGTCCTGGGACCTCTCCTGTTTGGTATCTACTTCTCTGAAGTACAGGCTAACACAGAAGGCCATTGGCTAACAAAGTTCACAGATGACTGCAAACTAGGAGCCATAGTCAAGTCCCCAAATGATGTGGACATCTTACAGAAGGGCCTCACTGAGACAGATGCCTGGTGTCAAAGCCATGGTCTCAAGCTCAATGCCAAAAAGTGCATTGTCATCCCCTTTGGGAAAAACTCTGTATCCATGAACTACCACATATGTGGCAGTCTACTTAATGCTAAATGTGTGATAAGAGACCTTGGGACCCAGGTGGAGAGTAGTCTCTCCTTTGATAATCACATCACCACAGTAGTCAGGAAATCCTTCTACATGGCACACCTCATCACAAAAGGGTTCTCATCCAGGAAAAAAAAGGTCATTGTCCCCCTCTACTTAACACTCGTTAGACCCGTTATAGAGTACAATGCCCCTTTTGTAATGTACCTCACAAGACATCTGCAACAGCTGAAAAGGCCACAGAAGTACCTCACAAAGAGGATTGCTGGCCTCAAACAGATGCCCTACACTGACTGTCTCAAAAAACTCCAGCTTTACTCAGTAGCATATCACCTACTCTGAGGTGATCTCTGCCTAACATATAAAGCTATGTCAAATCCAGAGCTGTTGGACATGCTATACCTAAAGAAACCCCAATCCCACCAAGCTACATGCTCTAGGGACCTAAACCTTGTCACCACAATAAACAAGACATGCTGGAGGGATAGAGTCCTCTACCAGAAACTTCCCATACTCTGGAACAAGCTACCCATCTATGTCAAGCAAAGTTCCTCATTAGCACTCTTCAAGAAAAATCTTGATGAGTGGATGGGAAATAGGAAATACACCTTGGGGATCACTTCTGTGGCTCTGCTCAACAGGGGCACAGGGAAGTAACTTTCTTGGGTGGTGTAAGCCAGGAAACCTTGCTGGCTAGGCTTACTTAGGCCCTTGGGCCAAGAGCCTAGTACCTACCTATGAACCTACCTATGAAATGAGTGTTTTGTACTATCCTGATTGATGCAGTGATTATATTCCAGAGTTTTGTTGCACAGTGTGAACACAGACTTTGATTGCAGTTTTTGCAAGGCTTACAGATGTCAAGTAGATTTTTGTCAGAAGATTGAAGGTGATAATTTGGGAGGCAGTGGTGGGGAATCATACTTTTAGCTGGGTGGGAAGTGAGATTAAATATAATGAGTGTTAAGAGACGTTGGGTATAATTTAGTTGGTGGAAAAATTCTACTCAATTTAGCTATTTTAGTGCAGAACAGTAATGTGTTCTGAGACTTGTATGAGCTGAAAATCTAGCTACCTTGTTGTGACACTGTTCTATTTTAGATTTTAAGGTGGCCTGAATGTTAGTCAAGATGGCAGACCTATATACTAGGCAGGGGAGTATTTATGTAGTGAGTGACTATGGTGGAGGCAGTAAGGACTTTGACTCTGTATAGCATTCCTAGATGTTTTGTGAGTTATATTGCTCTGTATGTGGAGGCCATGTTTGAGGAGTTGCTTTCTGCAGCAACCCCCCACCACAGCTCTCAACTTTTACCAACAGAATTTGGAAGTAAGTGAAAAATGACTAAGGAAAAAAGTCCCAATTAGGGAACATTTTAATATTGGCATTATCTTAGACGTTCTCGAAATGATTTCCAATTTTAGGATGAATAGAACAAAAATGTAAGAAACATCAGGGGTGTCCCTACAAAATAGGGACAGTTGGGAGGTCCCCCACCCCCACCCTTGCTGTGAAGTCACCAGCCACCATTGGTCCTTGTATTCAACCAACTTTGTTATTTCTGTCTTCACATTGTATAAAGTAAAAAAGTACATGTGATAAGATTAGATTTAGCTGTCAGGATCTGAACAGAGTGATAATATGGAATTCTGAAGATGTCTCTAGCAGTGTTACAGAATAATTATTTTAGGGCCACGAAATATGTGCTATGGGGCTGTCATTGTGCACTTCCATCTTGAGTAGTGGCTTTTGTAATCCATAAACCATGGAGTGAAGATGTGATACTACTACTTGGAATAATACTCCTCTACTGGTGTAGATGACAAACGTGGACAGCAGACACAGAAAGTCTACAGTAGATGGTCAAGTGGGAGCACCAGAGAAAATAATACTGTTTCCCTTAATGCATGGTAATTTAAGGCACCAAAACTTTATTTTTTTACTGAGGTACTTGATTCTTGTTAGCTTTTTGCAGAGTCATTAAGACTGCTAATTGAGGAGACACAGAGAGTAACTGCAAAATCATCATACAAGGGAGTAGGTAGAGACTGCAGCAATAATGGCAAACACTGAACCATGGAGATGTGGTGGTGAAGAACACAAATGCCAGTATTGCTTATATCATTACAAATATTGTTATAACATATTTATTAAAAATTTCAGGTATTTTTAAATCCACTTAAAAAATTAATAGAAAAACAACCATAGGTGTTGTATCAACATACATTTTCTGAACATTAAGTAGTATGAAACTCTAATGTCTTCATTACTGACTAATTCTAAACCTCTGTGATTTACCAGAAAATCAAAACCTTTACAAGGAACAAGCAAAAAACAGGAGAAAAAAATCAGGGACATTAAAAGTTAATAGGGCAACAAGTTTTGCATTAACACGTGAAAGGGATGGGTTTAATAATGAACCTGAGGTCAAGAGTGTATTTAATCCACCGCTGGACCCAACCTTAAATAGCTTGGAAAAAGCTATTATGGAAGATTTATATAGGTTGAAAGTCAGAGAACAACACAATCCCACAACAAAGAATTTGAGTAAGAAGGAAAATGAAGTTTTGAAAAAATTAAGAGAGGATAAGAAAATAAGAGTGATGCGTCCAGATAAGGGGGATGGTATGGTTCTATATGACACCCTTGAATATTCGCAAAAAATTTTAAGTGACTCACGTACTTGTTCATTATCCTCTATTAATGAGATAAATATTAGTCAACGAAGGATAAATTTCTACTTAGAGGAATATCTAATTGAGGAAATAATATCAGTTGATTTATATAACTTCTTGAAAGTTAAGAGGCCAATAGTGGCTACTATGTTTGGGATCCTCAAGACCCTCAAGGGTCTTGAAAATTTGTCATTTAGACCAATAGTGTCAGGTCCGGGGTACAAAACTTATCCCTTCGGAGTGGTGATAGACAAATGGTTGAAAAAACAAGTTTTTAATGCAGAACACTTACTTAGGGATTCATGGGACTTCCTAGGAAGGATAGGTAAAGAATTGTGGGACAAAGATACATTTTTTCTTACTATTGACATTGTGGATTTGTACACCTCTATCCCAAAAGAAGAAGGAATGGAATGGTTTAATGAGAGTTTACATAGGAACACCAAACTAGTGGATGATAAGACAGATTAAATTATGCAATTTATGGAGATAGTGTTGGACCACAATTATATTTTCTTTGAGGGAGAATACTTTAGACAACACAAGGGGTAGCTATTGGGGCATCCTGTGCCCCCATATATGCCAACTTAGTTCTGTTAGAATGGGAACAAAATAAGGTGTTTAAGAGTGAGTTTTGTCAGTATATGAATTTGTATGTAAGGTTCCTGGCCGACATTTTTATTTTATGGAAGGGCCCAGAGAATAAGATTCGAGACTTGGTAAAATACTTGAATGCAAGTACAGAATTTTTAAGATTTACATATGAATATAAAGATAATGGTATAAATTACCTAGACACTTATATTCAAAATGAAAACAAAAATGCAGAAAGGTAGCAGTCTGGCGATACAAATCCACAAAATGTGAAGAGGTTTGAACGCAAAATTAATTTAATAAAGTAGCGTTTTCGCTGCTTGAAAAATCCGCAGCTTCTTCAGAAAAACTTAAAAACAAGCAGTGAAACTTTTTTTTAAAAAGGTTTAGAGGAAGTGTTAAAATTACATCACTTCCTGTTGAGAACCTCATGACAACACGCTCATACTAAAAAATACTAAAAGCGCTCCAAAACATTAAACGGGCGCAAAGTTAGTTTAATAAAATACCATTTTCGCTGCTTAGAAAAATCTGCAGCTTCTTCACAAAAAACTCCGTTAAAACAAAAAAACAAAACTTTTTTTAAAAGTTTTAGAGGAAGTGTGAGAAGTACATCACTTCCTGTTGAAATCCTAATGGCAACACGCTCATACAAAAACATTACTAGATGAGCTCCAAGGATTAAAATGTGTAAGAAATGGCTAAATATTATAAAACAATACTAAATAAAATGGCAAGTTTAAAGCAAAAGATAGAGAGAAGTAAAAAGTAAAAAAGATGTAAAAAGGTGTAAAGAGATGAAAAAATGAAAGAAAAAAAGAATGAAAGAAAAAAGGGGGAAAGAAAAAAAGGGGATGGAAATACAGGAGGGGGGGGGGGGGGGGGGGGTTAGAGAGGAGAGGAAGGGGGGGGAGAGGAAGGGGAAAGGGGAAGGGATGGGGGTTGGTGAAGGGGTGGGTGGGGTGGGGGTGAAGGGGAAGGGGAAAGGGGAAGAAAAGGAGGGGAAAGAGGGGGGAGAGGGAAGGGGGGAAAAAGGGAGGGTGCGGAGGGAATGGGGAGGATTTGGGGGGAAGGGGAAAGAGGGGGAAGGGAGAGCAGGAGAAAGGGGAAACAGAGGAATCAGTAAATTTATCTAGTGTAACTCCTCATTTTTAGAACTGCTGAGATATTGCAGTTCTCATTTAACCCTGGGTTATTAAATGCATTGAGTGTTATTTGCCATTGAAGTTCTTTTAATTCTAATAGACATGGGGTAGGGCCTCCCCTAATATTATTGGGTAAATGGTCAATGCCCATAAAGGAAAATATAACTTCTTGAAAGTTAAGAGGCCAATAGTGGCTACTATGTTTGGGATCCTCAAGACCGTCAAGGGTCTTGAAAATTTGTCATTTAGACCAATAGTGTCAGGTCCGGGGTCCAAAACTTATCCCTTCGGAGTGGTGATAGACAAATGGTTGAAAAAACAAGTTCTTAATGCAGAACACTTACTTAGGGATTCATGGGACTTCCTAGGAAGGATAGGTAAAGAATTGTGGGACAAAGATACATTTTTTCTTACTACTGACATTGTGGATTTGTACACCTCTATCCCAAAAGAAGAAGGAATGGAATGGTTTAATGAGAGTTTACATAGGAACACCAAACTAGTGGATGATAAGACAGATTAAATTATGCAATTTATGGAGATAGTGTTGGACCACAATTATATTTTCTTTGAGGGAGAATACTTTAGACAACACAAGGGGTAGCTATTGGGCCATCCTGTGCCCCCATATATGCCAACTTAGTTCTGTTAGAATGGGAACAAAATAAGGTGTTTAAGAGTGAGTTTTGTCAGTATATGAATTTGTATGTAAGGTTCCTGGCCGACATTTTTATTTTATGGAAGGGCCCAGAGAATAAGATTCGAGACTTGGTAAAATACTTGAATGCAAGTACAGAATTTTTAAGATTTACATATGAATATAAAGATAATGGTATAAATTACCTAGACACTTATATTCAAAATGAAAACAAAAATGCAGAAAGGTAGCAGTCTGGCGATACAAATCCACAAAATGTGAAGAGGTTTGAGCATAAAATTAATTTAATAAAGTAGCGTTTTCGCTGCTTGAAAAATCCGCAGCTTCTTCAGAAAAACTTAAAAACAAGCAGTGAAACTTTTTTTAAAAAGGTTTAGAGGAAGTGTTAAAATTACATCACTTCCTGTTGAGAACCTCATGACAACACGCTCATACTAAAAAATTACTAAAAGCGCCAAAACATTAAACGGGCAAAGTTAGTTTAATAAAATACCATTTTCGCTGCTTAGAAAAATCTGCAGCTTCTTCACAAAAAACTCCGTTAAAACAAAAAAACAAAACTTTTTTTAAAAGTTTTAGAGGAAGTGTGAGAAGTACATCACTTCCTGTTGAAATCCTAATGGCAACACGCTCATACAAAAACATTACTAGATGAGCTCCAAGGATTAAAATGTGTAAGAAATGGCTAAATATTATAAAACAATACTAAATAAAATGGCAAGTTTAAAGCAAAAGATAGAGAGAAGTAAAAAGTAAAAAAGATGTAAAAAGGTATAAAGAGATGAAAAAATGAAAGAAAAAAAGAATGAAAGAAAAAAAGGAAAGAAAAAAAGAAAAAAGGGGGGTGGAAATACAGGAGGGGGGAGAGGGGTTAGAGAGGGAGGAAGAGGGGGAGGAAGGGGAAAGGGGAGGGGTGGGGGTTGGTGAAGGGGTGGGGTGGGGTGTGTGTAGGGGGTGGGGGGGTGAAGGGGGAAGGGGGTATAGGGGGAAGAAAAGGAGGGGAAAGAGGAGGGGGAGAGGGAAGGGAGAAAAAGGGGGGGGGGAGGGAATGGGGAGGATTTGGGGGGGAAGGGGAAAGAGGGGGAAGGGAGAGCAGGAGAAAGGGGAAACGGAGGAATCAGTAAATTTATCTAGTGTAATTCCTCATTTTTAGAACTGCTGAGATATTGCAGTTCTCATTTAACCCTGGGTTATTAAATGCATTGAGTGTTATTTGCCATTGAAGTTCTTTTAATTCTAATAGACATGGGGTAGGGCCTCCCCTAATATTATTGGGTAAATGGTCAATGCCCATAAAGGAAAATATAACTTCTTGAAAGTTAAGAGGCCAATAGTGGCTACTATGTTTGGGATCCTCAAGACCCTCAAGGGTCTTGAAAATTTGTCATTTAGACCAATAGTGTCAGGTCCGGGGTACAAAACTTATCCCTTCGGAGTGGTGATAGACAAATGGTTGAAAAAACAAGTTTTTAATGCAGAACACTTACTTAGGGATTCATGGGACTTCCTAGGAAGGATAGGTAAAGAATTGTGGGACAAAGATACATTTTTTCTTACTATTGACATTGTGGATTTGTACACCTCTATCCCAAAAGAAGAAGGAATGGAATGGTTTAATGAGAGTTTACATAGGAACACCAAACTAGTGGATGATAAGACAGATTAAATTATGCAATTTATGGAGATAGTGTTGGACCACAATTATATTTTCTTTGAGGGAGAATACTTTAGACAACACAAGGGGTAGCTATTGGGGCATCCTGTGCCCCCATATATGCCAACTTAGTTCTGTTAGAATGGGAACAAAATAAGGTGTTTAAGAGTGAGTTTTGTCAGTATATGAATTTGTATGTAAGGTTCCTGGCCGACATTTTTATTTTATGGAAGGGCCCAGAGAATAAGATTCGAGACTTGGTAAAATACTTGAATGCAAGTACAGAATTTTTAAGATTTACATATGAATATAAAGATAATGGTATAAATTACCTAGACACTTATATTCAAAAGATTAATCTTCTTCTTTTGGCTTTTCCCGGTTAGGGGTTGCCACAGTGAATCACCTTGTCTGCCCATGACTGGCAGTGGAGTTTTATGGTGTCGAGTTGTCAGCCCGGTTCTCAACCTTCCACAGAAGGCACACACATGCACACACTCACTCCTAGGGCCAATTTAGAGTGTCCAATCCACCTGCAGCATGTATTTGGGATGTGGGAGGAAACCGGAGCACCTGGAGGAAACCCACACGACCACAGGGAGGACATGCAGACTCCACACAGAAGGCACCCCAGCCGAGGATCGAACCAGAGAACCTCTTGCTGTGAGGTGGCAATGCTAACCACTGCACCACCATGGCCACCTATGTATTCAAAAGGTTAATAATACTTTTAAATCCAAAGTGTTTAGGAAACCTTCTTTTAGTAACTCTTACTTACAGTACACCAGTAATCACTCCATCTACCAAAAAAATAGTATAATTAAAGGGCAACTTATTCGGGTAGCTAGAATGACATCTAATGAGGAAGATGTTGATGAAGAATTATTCAAGGTAGCCAAATTATTTAAAGAAAGGGGGTACCCCATTAAAATTATTAGTGACTATGTGAAATATGCAAGGAATGAGTGGGCAAAGAAATACAAGCCCCTATTGGGTAACCCAAGTGCTATGAGTGAAGACAAACATAAGGTGGGGGAAGAAAATAAAGAATTTGAAAGAGCGATGGTGGTTCCATATGGAGGTAAAGCCTATGAGGTGAAAAAAATAGTGGAAGACAATTAGGCCATTTTAAGAAATAATTCAAAGTTATGGGCTGTAGTGGGTTCTAAACCAAACTTTGTATATAAGACAGGAACAAACTTGAAAAAATGTTTTGAGAATGTACCCAAATGTAAGGGAAGGTATGGTACGACAAGATATGGGAGTTGTTCTCAATGTAAATACATATGTACAAAAGAGAACATAACTATAACCAATTCCTTAAAGACCCTGGTGAGATTTGACAGGGATAATTGTCAAACCACAGGGGTGGTATATTTGGCTATGTGTAAATCCTGTCCCAGTTTTTATGTTGATAAGACTGAGAGATGGTTAAGGGACAGGATATATGAAGACACGTATCAAATATTAACTAATAACATGAATAATGCATTATACAAGCATTCTATTGTTTGCCCGAGTTTTTCTGAATTTGAGTTTGCTATATTGGAAAGAGTGTTACAAAATCCAAGAGAAGAAGACTATAGAAGTCTTATAGAGGAAAATGAGGTAACGTGGCAATTTAAGTTACAGGCAAGTCAAGACCCTGGGCTTAATGACAACATTTCTATCAAGCCCTTGTTACATAAAAAAACAGCTTTTATGAAATAATTCAAACTCAGAAGTCTGTAGTTAGTTTTTTAAAAAAATATTTTATGTGTAGTTTTATTAAATAAATATAATGTTTTAGCAGTTTTCTTTTAACTATGATATATTGTATTTTAAAGTATATAAGGATGTGTAGTTTTATGTGGTTAATTGGATGATGTAATTTATTAATTTAGTATTTAAGGGGAAATTGGATTAGAAATGGCAGATTCTGATGAAATCTCTTTTCAAAGGGAAGAAAGCGCTCAATCTAAATTTGTGGATTTATTTTAAATAAACTGGAACTGTTCGTGCATCCAGCTGCAGCAATGTTACTTTTGTTTGTTTTTGGTGACTTTTAACACTGGTTGGCTCTAGTTGGTGTTATTTCATTTCCATATCTAGACGACTGGCTCCTCACCACCCCCACCAAGCGTCTACTGGAAGAAGCCCTGCACTACACTCTCCTCACAGCACAATGCCTGGGAATTACTATAAACTGGGAGAAGTCCAACATGACCCCAGCTCAGTCCTTAGAATTCATTGGGATACTGTTGGACACAAGAAATTGCACAGCATCTCTTCCAGACTACAGGCTTCAAAGAATAAGGCAACAGGTTCAGCTGCTGCTCTGTTACCACAAATCTCTCGCTCGATCTATACTCCAACTCTTGGGTCAATGGCAGCCTCAATCACCATTGTTCCTCTGGACAGATTCCACATGAGGCTCCTTCATTGGTTACTTCTCACTCAATGGTACCCTCTACAACATCCTTTGTCTTTTCAGATAAGTGTAACTCAGAGATGCAAGCAAGATTTACTCTGGTGGACATCTCAAAATCCCCAACAATGGTCTCGTCCCTTCAGCCCCCATCAACCAAAAGCCACTGTGACCATGGATGCCTCCCTGATTGGGGGGGGGGGCTATGTCAGGGAAACTCAGTCCAAGGCACCTGGTCGGAGACAGAGGCCCTTTTGCATATCAATGTCCTGGAACTGAGGGTGGTGCTACTAGCATTGCAAGCATTCCATCCTTCCGTCAGGGACTATTGTGATCCAATCAGACATGTCAGTGGTCTGGTACATCAACAAGCAAGGGGGCACCAGATCTTATCCGTTATGCTGAGAGGCCTAGAGAATATGGCAATGGGAGATAGCTTCCAACCACTTTCTAATTGCAGCACACATTCTCGGGAGCTCCAACGTGATAGCGGACAAATTGAGCAGGTGCATTCTACAACCTCATGAGTGGTCCCTCAACCCTGTGATAGTGGCAAAAATCTTCAACCGCTGGGGCCAGCCTTGCTGCGACCTATTCGCCTCCCCATCCAACTACAAGTGCAGCAACTATTTTGCCCTGATCCCCCCAAGTCCACACTTGGCTCTCGGGTCTACGTTATGCTTATCCTCCTCTCCCCCTCATCTCCCAATTTCTGAAGAAAGCACAGCAGTTGAAAAGCAAAGTTATCCTCATTGCTCCATATTGTCCTTGACAAGTCTGGTTCCCCTTCCTCTTGCCTCACCTGCAAGATCAACTGTGGATCCTCAATACATCCCCAACATGGATCTCCCATCAGCAGGGTCTGACTCACCCCAATCTAACAACCCTGAAACTGACAGCTTGGTTTCTCCACTTCTAATGATTGCCTGGCAGGAAAACCTCTCATCCCCAGTGCGCAATATTCTTATTGCATCTCATAAATCGTCCACCAGACTAATCTACCTCAATAAATGGAAAAGGTTTTCTCTATGGGCAGCGAATAAATAATTAAACCTCTTGTCAGCCCCAGTTTTGGTGGTTTTGGATTACTTATCACATCTTTTCCACTCGGGGGTGTCTGTCTCTACTATTTGTGTGCATTTAGCTGCCATTTCAAATTTCCACATTTGTTTTCAGGATTCTTCGCTCATGTCACATAGACTCTGTAAAACATTCTTGAAGGGGGTTCTTTACCTAAAACCTCCCTTTAGAGAACCAGTACAACCTTGGGATTTGGCCTTGGTCCTACAAGCCCTAACAGCTCCCCTTCTGATCCTGTGTCAGCATGTGATTTAAAATCTCACTCGTGGAAAACTTTGTTTCTGATTGCAATCACATTGGCCAGATGCTTGTCAGAACTTCAAGCCTTATGCATCAAACCTCCCTATCTTATCTTCCTTAAAGATAGGGTATCACTGAGAACTAATTCTTCCTTTTTACCAAAAGTGGTGTCAGAGCGGTCTATCAACCAGTCTATTAACCTTCCAGTATTTTTTTCTAACCACTCTAAGGGAGAGTATTGCCTGCACTCCTTAGATGTTCATAGGCAAATATGATTTTATTTGGACAGAACAAAATCTATCCATAAATCAGACCAACTATTTCTGGCTTTTTCTGGGCCAAGATTAGGTCATCCTGTCTCAAAAGTTACATTGGCTTTGTGGTTGAGAAATTGAATTACCTTTATCTACAACAAGAACAATGTCTCCTTGCCTCACAGAGTGAAAGTACATTCTACAAGGTGTATGGCAGCTTCAGCAGCTTTCCATGCTAAGGCTTCCCTCAATGATATTTGCTCAGCTGTGACTTGGGCCAAACCTCATACCTTTATTCTTTATTACAAATTGGATTTGGCCTCCAGAGGTAGAGCTTCTTGTTGGCTCCATGGTGCTCAGGAATGTCCTTCCATGTGGGTCACCCAGAGATACAGGTAGCTGGGGACTCAGTCCCATCAGTAAGGAAGGAACAAAGATTAACAACATCAGATAAAGAAGTTATATCTTACCATAACGTTCCATCTGTGTTGTTGATCTTCATTCATTCATTACTCCCCACCCTCCATCCCCCTCCAGAGGTTCCTGATTGATCTCATATACTCCTTTATTGTAGGTCTGTTACGACCAGAGATAGACTCTACTTTTGTCTATCAACTTGCAAACTTGATCTGAGGTAACAGGGAGCAGAGCATTCTGGGTAGGACCTTGGCTCGAGAGTTTTTGGCTGATGCAAGCTTGATATATGGCCGGCTCGGTTCTGAGGACGGAACCGATAACCCATCAGTAATGAATGAATGAAGATCAATAACACAGATGGAATGTTATGGTAAGACATATTTCTTTTTTTTAAGTGGCAGCATGCCTTTTTGAATATTGTGTATATGTAAGAGTATATATTTCAATAGTTTAAAGAAAATTTTGTTTTTCTTTAAAACTGCCAGGATATTTTAGGTATCGGTTAGCAGTAAGCTATATAAAAAGTAGATTGACCTGTTTCACCAACACTGTGTATAAATACTACTTTCTTTCACTAGCATCTCACTGATCCATTTCACCAGCACTAAGCATGAATGATGCTTTCTTTCAATAGCATCTCAATGACTTGTTTCACTAGCACTGTGTATGAATGCTGCTTTCTTTCAATAGCATCTCAAGTAGAACATAGCCTACATTACAACAAAATGGCAAAACTCATGCCCATTCCCAGCACAGGCTAAGCATGCCTACTAGTGTACAGCCTGTCTTAATGTCAGAAAGCCTTCTGTCAAAAATGTTTACGATTTAACAGCTTATAGTCATTAGCCTGACATGGAATTTAACTGTTCCCTTTCTTGTCAGGCAAGATTTGTTTTATATTCCTAGTAGATTTCAGAGGTAGCTAGCTACATTCTCAAACACACTACAAAAAGACTATTGCCATTGACACTACATTCCCAAGCATTCTGGAATTAATGGTTCTAATAAGTCTTGTGAATTTAAATCTATTCAAAACTTCTAGATGTGTGTATAATTAAATATAGATGGACATCTAAGCACTTCTTTCTTTGCTTTTTGTAACTTTGCAATACTTGAGTTGCTTTACAAGCCTTGTTGCCTTGTGTATCTTCCAGGAGGAGAAGCCTAGAGCTCAAAGCTACAGATGTAAATATTTAATAAGTATGCATTTTAATAAAACAGTTATATAGTTTTGAGTTAATAAGTTGATTTATAATGATAAATGCAAAACATTTGTTGGAACATTGCTCATTGCTGTGCTTTAATACTTTCTGTATGCTCCCATTCAACCATTCTAAGAATCAAATACTGAAGAGAGATACTTAATTAGCATCTAAAAGTGTGAGTATTTAATATAAGAGTATAATATTTGATTAATCTGATCATCATCTTTCACAATAATCACTGGAAAAAGAACCCAGAAAGTAACACAGCATCTTTGGTGTCTGTAGCTTCAGATGTGTTAGTCACTTTTCAGTTTGCCCAGACCAGACTGGATGGCTACACTTAAGTCGTTGCACTTTTGACATTACAGCACATAATTATATGTACTGTTGCCATTAATGATCCTGTCCTGTAGTTCTCATTTATTAACACCTTGACTTGTTGTATTTCTTTATTTGTTGTTCTTTTTGATGTGAATATTATTTAGTGTCTTCTTGCTGAATTTGTTGCAGTTTTTTTGAGCTTGAGCAGCACTGCTTAGCAAAGTGATTGCATTTGCTACAAGTATGACATTGCTTTCATCATTCTGGGTAAATATTCTAATGAGGACAATGTCTTCCCACAATGTTATAAACATTGTTAATTGCTGTTTTTTATATATTTCTTGTTTTGCATATTGCATAGACGTTTTAAAATGTGTTAGTATGAGTTGTTGCATATTTATGGTATGTTTATGATTTGGCTATATTCCATTGACTTTAGCCACTGCTGGGTTTCACTCATAATCTAAAATTCTTTAAAGGAAATATCTACCCTCCAGTGTATATAACCTTATCCTAGAATTCTTCTTCTTCTTGTAATGCTACCTAAATATTGTTAATGCTCAGAAACTATTCTGCACATTTTTTATTTGTATTTCTTTCTTCTCCTTTTTTTTTCACAGATTGACACAGATTATGAAGGCCTAAGCATATGTCTGTGCATCTCACTTTGTCTAAGGAAAGATTTTTCTCATCCCTCAGGTCCTAGGCTAAACAGGAGAAATGTTGTAGTTTTCACTTTTGGCATCACCTGCAGTTTTATGTCCAAAGACTGTCTTGTTGAGTTTGGTAAAGCATCATAAACAGATAAAACCTTTTTTTTCACAACAGGTTAGTTTCTGGAAAATGTTTGATGTAATGGGATCCTATCTCGCCTACATTCATAACAGATGGGTTCGGAGCCGATCCATCGGCTCCGACTTGGCAACTAATACACTAGCACGAAGTCTCTCATTGGCTGGGCTACTCCCTATCCCAGGATGCACTACACCTGCTTCCCCAGATCTCGTTTGCCGCTTAACAAGCTGGACGTGGTCTCGACTTGGCTGGAGCTAAGTGGTTCTTTTTACCTTATTGGTCCTTGACCTAGGGAATTTTTGTCTATATTAACCAAACAGCTGTTTTAACAGCTATTTCTTACTATTTCTTACTATTTCTTATTTTTCTTTGAGTGCTTGAGTGTTTTCAAAAATTTATTTTAATCAGTCGGGCAAGGCCTGTTTAAGTTAGAGGGCCTTTGCCCTACCTTTGAGTGCTATTAGGTTTAATTAACTTTGGTTAGTTGTTTTCGGGCAAAGCCCGCTTAAATTAGAGGGCTTTGGGCCATTTAACTTGTTTCTAATTATTGTGAGGTAAACTTTCACCAGTACTGCGCCAGTGTGTCTCAAGGCTTTTCAGTTGGCAATTTGTGTATAGTGCTATACTTGTTGTGGTAGAGTAAGATTTCCATAGAGTTTTACTTGTTGTGGCCTGTATCATGTCTAAGGAACAAAAGTCAGGTTTTAAAAAATGCACTCGGTGCAATTATAAAATGTCCATTACAGACAGTCATTCAGTCTGTGTTTATTGTTTGGGGCCGAAACATCTGCAAGAGACTTGTAGCGTCTGTCATGCGTTCTCCGCTAGAGTTCTTCAAGAACGCAAGAACAAATTAATATTGAAAGGGCTTATCAAACCTTCTTTTGAGGAAGCTTTAAATCCACCTGTTGCTTCCAAAAAGAAAAGATCGTCGGCTCCGACAAGTCCGTCGGAGCCGACTTCTAAAAAGACAAAATTGACCTCTTCTTCCTCGGCTCCACTGACTTCGGGGCCGAGGGGCGAAGGGTCTGCCTCGATACCTCCTACCTCGGCTCCATTGCCTTCGGAGCCGCAAGTTGGAGTATCGAGAGGTGAATCACCTCCATCGGTTCCAATGGCTTCGGAGCCGGTGGAAGTGTGCAGCTCAGACTCTTCCCCCTCGGCTCCGAAGGAGGCTCCTTCGGTGCCGATGGTGGTCCATGCTGTGGTGGAGTCGGCGCCGATAGCATTGGAGCCGTTTCGGAGTTGGTCCCCTTCTCTCGGAGCCGAGAGGAAAGTCTTCTCGATTGTCTACCTCCTCTAAATCATCGAGACTTTCAGATTCGGACCTGGATAGGGTTTTACAGAGGCTATTCCAATCTCCAGTGTTTACTAAATTGGTCTCGGCTCCAGCACAGTTTGCTTGCGAGCCGATCCCTCCTCCAACACATTTGATTCCTCCTCCAACCTCTTCGGAGCCGTTGGAGCCGGTGGTGGTGGAGCAAAGTGGAGCCATACGGTCGGAGCAGAGACCCCTTACAGGCCTCTCGGTTTCGACTGTGCTTCCTACCCTGTCCTCCGGTTCAGGGTTTGGCACTCACGACCTCTTCAGCCGGAGCCAAGGGAACACTTTGGTTTTGGGTGCTTGTACCTAGTCTTCCTCTTGGAGCATCGGCTGCTGGAATTCCTGGTGCCATCGTGGCCTCTAGACCAGTGACCTCCTTGGATTCTGGAGGTCCGCCTTTGAGGTCATGAGGAGCGCGCTAGCCATGTCTTTGCCGGTTCAGCAAGATTCTACCTCACCGTCCCTAGATTTGGAGACTGGTGCCTCTGTTGTGTTGCAGCCCCGCAGCGGGCCCCAGGGCCTGAGGATACCCCATCGGCGGTTCCTTCCGGGTGGTCCGTCCGAATCTGCTTCGGACGAACCCCTAGGAAGAAATTGTGTAAGAGGAAGCACGAGACTCCCAAGATGAGTCTGTTACATCGGATACTGACCTCGATGACGCAGAAGGGTCTCCCAAATCATCTTCGGGTGATATCTCCTCCTCAGACATCTTGGAGATTCTGAGACAGAGAGGTGACTGGCATGCCAAAACCCCTTCAGCTGAGGGGTCAGTCTTCCTCAAGGCCTTTGGGGCCCAGCCTTCCGCCTCCTGGGTGTCTCCGCCTTCGATGAACTCCTTGATTTGGTTTCTCAAGGGCGGGAACACCCTGCTTCTGTCCAACCGGCGCCTGCGAGGCCCAATAAATTTTGTCAGCCCCCAGAAGGAGTTTCTCACAAAGGGTGTGCCTGTAGATGCTTTGGTGGTGGCTTCTGCCACACAGCAGGACGTGGCAGAGGCTTCGACGTCTGTTCATCCTCCTAATAAGGATTCTAGGAGCATGGATAGGTACGGGAAGCGCACCCTGTCTTCAGCGGCCTTTGCCTTACGGTCGCTGAACTACTTATGTCATTTTACGAGGCTCCAAAGGGATCTTCTCAAAGAGCTAAATGACTCTCTTGTTGGTAACCTACCTGAGGCGCTGGCCCCGACTGTTGGCACAGATGACTACCCTCCTTTCTATTGTTAACTCGTCCATGAGGCTCATTTCATATGCGGCCCGAAGGGCGAGTAGAGCAGCGGAACAGGCGTTGCCCTCAGGAGACAAGCCTGGTTACGCTTGTGTTCGCTCATGGAGGCCTTCAAGTCTTCCTTCGCCGACGCCCCCTTTGATGGGTCATCTTTGTTTGGACCCAAGGTGAAGGACACACTAACTCGGTGCGAGCAGGAGGGCAAGACTTTGACTGCCGTTGGGGCCCGATTTTCCGCTCCTTCTAGGCCTTACCCCAAGGCTCGGAGAGGAGGGAAAATGTGGTTTAGAAAATCTCAGAAGTCTTTCCCTACTCCACCCAGTGATTCCCCCTCCAGAGGCGGGGGGGGAGGAATTTTGGAAGACGCCGCCCCAGAGGTGGCAGAGGCCCCCATAACTCTGGAGACCGCGATTCCTTTCGTGGTTCTTCATACAACCAGCGTTCCTGAGTTGTTGCCCGACTGTGCATCTCCGGAGCCAGTCGGGGGTCGTTTTGCGGCGCACCCACAAGCTTGGGAATCCATAACAAGCGATCAGTGGGTGCTTCGCATTATTACCGGAGGTTATATCATCCCCTTCAACAAACCCCCCCTTTCTTTAAGGGAAATCCCGGACGTACCACCCAGTCAGCGGGATCAGGCAGCATTTAGAGGTTTCAAAGCTGCTAGAAAAAAGAGCCATCCAGCCTGTCCCCATCGACCAGATCGGATCAGGAACTTACTCAAGATTATTTTTGGTACCAAAAAAGACAAGGGACTTCAGGCCCATTTTGGACCTCAGTTCATTGAATCGCTTCCCAAAGAAGTCCAAATTCCGAATGGTCACTCTTCAATCTATTCTTCCTTTGCTGGAAAAAGATGCATGGATGTGCTCCATAGATCTCCAGGACACTTACTATCACATTCCCATAGCTCAAGAGTCCAGGAGACATTTACGCTTCCGCCTCGGAGTCAGTCATTTCCAATTCCGAGCACTGCCCTTTGGTCTCACCACAGCCCCCAGGGTGTTCACCAAGTGTCTGGCAGTGGTAACTGCTCACCTGAGAAGTCTGGGATTCCAGGTGTTTCCTTATCTAGACGACTGGCTCCTTACTGCCACCTCCGAGCATCTACTACTCCAAGCGCCAGAGCCACGCTCACCTTGGGCCGCTTCTTAGGGATCACGTTCAATTTGCAAAAATCTGTACTACAGCCATCTCAGCGTATTACTTTCATAGGCGCAGACTTAGACACAAAAAGAATGTGCGCCTTTTTACCGGCAGCAAGAATTCAGGTCCTACAAGATCAAGTCAAATCCTGTCTTCCCCTACTAAGAGCCCCGGCCCATCGGATCCTACAACTGTTGGGCTCGATGGCGTCAACCATACTTTTAGTTCCCTTGGCCAGACTTCACATGTGAATTTTACAATGGCTACTGTCGGTTCAATGGTCTTATCAGGAACTTCCCTTGAACCACTTAATCATAATCACGGAAAGTTGCCGTCAAGATCTGCATTGGTGGCTTCTCCAATCAAATCTCGACCAGGGACGACCCTTTATACCTCAACGTCCCGTTGCCACTGTGACTACGGACGCCTCCCAGGTAGGGTGGGGGGGGTCATTACCTGGACAGGTCGGTCCAAGGCACATGGCAGATCCAGGAAACGCATTTGCATATCAATGTCCTGGAGATGAGAGCGGTACTATTGGTACTCCAAGCTCTCCATCACGCTCTCCCACAGGGCCCGATTACTATCCTATCTGACAACATGTCGGTGGTGTGGTACATAAACAAGCAAGGTGGAACCAGGTCTTACCCACTATGCAGAGAAGCCATGAGACTTTGGCACTGGGCGGTAGCTACCAACCGCTTTCTAATGGCAACGCACATACCGGGGAAGTCCAATGTGATTGCGGACAGATTAAGCAGGACCATTCTTTTGCCCCACGAGTGGTCCCTCAACCAGGGTATAGCTGCGAAAATCTTCGACAGATGGGGTCTTCCTTGCTGCGACCTGTTTGCCAGCCCTCACAATGCGAAATGCAGAGAGTTCTTCACACTGTTCCCTTCTCAGGGACAGATTCCCAGGGACGCTCTGACTCACATTTGGCCCCGGTCTTCTACGCCTTCCTCCGCTCCCTCCTACCGAGGGTGATACAGAAGGCCATTTACATGGAGAGCGAGATGATTTTGATTGCCCCGCACTGGCCTCGCAAGTTTGGTTTCCTTTCTACAGAGGCATGTGATAGAAGGTCCATGGTTTCTGGATCCGTGCCAGACCTGTTGACTCATCAGTCAGGACGGCTTCATCCGTCTCTCAGGTCCCTGAAGTTGGCAGCATGGTTACTCCACTTCCATCCTTAGTCCGAGACAATGCTCTTTCGCCGGACGTGGTCCACATACTGTCTTCTTCTCATAAACCTTCCACCATCAAACTTTATTCCAGTAAATGGAAAAGGTTTGCCTTCTGGGCTCAAGAACGGGGTATAGATCCTCTCACTGCACCAGTATCGGAGGTTCTGAATTTTCTGGCCCCCTTTTTCAGTCGGGCTCTGCAGTTTCTACCATTAAGGTTCAGCTAGCGATCTCTAATTTTCATGCTTCATTTGAACCTTCATTGATGTCTCACAAACTTTGTAAGGCTTTCCTTAAAGGGGCTTGGCTCCTTAGGCCTCCTTTATCTCATCCTGTTCCCCCTTGGGATTTGAATATGGTTCTTGCTGCCCTAACTGCCCGTCCTTTCGAACCAGCTGCTACCTGTGATTTAAAATTTCTGTCTTGGAAAACGGCCTTTTTAGTAGCCATAACGTCTGCCAGGCAAGTTTCAGAACTTCAAGCTCTTTGTTCTGATCCTCCCTATTTGATTTTTCACAAGCATAGAGTTTCATTGAAATTAAACCCTGCATTTATACCAAAAGTGGCCTCCTCTTTCTGTATTCAACAAACTATAGAACTCCCTGTTTTTTTTTCCAGAATTCTCTAATAACGCAGAATATACTTTGCATCAATTGGACGTACATAGACAACTGCGTTTTTATTTGAATAGAACCGCTCAAACGCGGAAATCAAATCAATTGTTTGTTTCCTTTGCAGTGAACAAATTGGGTCAACCAGTAACAAAAACCTCCATATCTAAATGGATTAAAGATTGTATCATTTTTATTTATTCACAGGCTAACAAAGACCTTCCCTTTCCAGTCAAGGCTCATTCTACCAGGGCAATGGCTACTTCCGTAGCTTTTCACTCCAAGTTATCAATAGATGATATTTGTGCTGCGGCAACCTGGACTTCTCCGCACACTTTCATTTCTCATTACAAATTGGATGTGGTTTCTCGAGGCAGAGCTTCCTTTGGTTCCACAGTTCTCAGGAGTGTTTTCCAATGAGCCACCCAGGATGTAGGTGCTAGGGACGCTGTCCCATCTGTTATGAATGTAGGAGATAGGATCCCATTACATCTTTTAGTTATGTACTTACCATAACTTCGGATGTATGGGATCCATCTCGCCTACATTCATAAGTACCCACCCTCCTTCCCCCTTCCATTCGGATTTAGAGGAGCTGTAGTCCCTTTTTTCTTGGCGATCTTTCTTGAAGAACTTTAGTTGGTTATAATGACTACTAGTTTTTCTGTGTTTGCATGGATGTATGAAAGCGAACAAACAAGATCTGGGGAAGCAGGTGTAGTGCATCCTGGGATAGGGAGTAGCCCAGCCAATGAGAGACTTCGTGCTAGTGTATTAGTTGCCGAGTCGGAGCCGATGGATCGGCTCCGAACCCATCTGTTATGAATGTAGGCGAGATGGATCCCATACATCCGAAGTTATGGTAAGTACATAACTAAAAGTTATGAAATTAGGGGTGAGCATTACTGCAGTACTGCAAAAAAATGACAAATGCCATTGTTTCTTACCAGGGCATGTTGATTTTATTTACAACATTAAACACAGCATCAAGCCTATAGATAGTCATCATGTTCCTTACTAACTCATTGAGGTAACAACTTTTAATCACTGATGACTGAGCAAATCTGACAACTTTCACAGAATGCAAGAGACTGGGTTAAGGAGGGCCTAGAATTTCTTAAAGACTACAGCTTTGATCACTAAGCAATTTCCTGCATTTTCCCCACTTCTGGGTTGAAGAAAATGTAAATGGACCAGGACAGGCTTTTAACAATGTAAGGGAAATACAGATCAGAGTAATTTAGTTAAAAAAAACAATTACTCACATAATTAATGCTATAACTAAATGAAGGAAATATAATTTGTAATGTCTAGGCCATGTTCTATTATAGGGACCCAAGTAAGACAAAAGCTGGAAAACAACATCATATCTTTATTGTAGCCCAATGACAAGGTAGGAACATACAGACATACTAGGCAAGTGATCACAGGGACCATAGAATGCTTTGTGACATATGACTTTAGGTAGACACATTTAAAAATTCTTGCCATGTGAAGAAATAGGAGGTCAAATAGGAATATGTCTTTCATGACCTGAAAATTGAGACTACAAATCATCTCAAAGCACCCAGTAAACAAATGCCCTCTTAACAAGTATTTAGCATTTATTTGGCAATTCTTCCATTGACATCTAGGTCATTTGCTTGATCTGTAGATTCATAGGTTCATAGGTAGGTACTAGGCTATCAGCCCAAGGGCCTACGTAAGCCTAGCCAGAAAGGTTCCATGGCTTACACCACCCAAGAAAGTTATTTTCCTGTGCCACTGTCGAGCAGAGACACAGAAGTGATCCCCGGGGTGTATTTCTTATTTCCCATCCACTCATCAAGATTTTTCTTGAAGAGTGCTAATGAAGAACTTTGCTTGACATAGATGGGTAGCTTGTTCCAGAGTATAGGAAGCCTCTGGGACAGGAATCTATCCCTCCAGCGTGTCCTGTTTATCATGGTGAAAAGGTTTAGGTCCCTAGAGTGTGTAGCTTGGAGGGATTGGGATTTCTTTAGGTGTAGCATGTCCAACAGCTCTGGGTTTGACATAGATTTATATGTTAGGCAGAGATCACCTCAGAGTAGGCGATATGCTATGGAGTAAAGCTGGAGTTTTTTTGAGGTGGTCAGTGTAGGGCATTTGTTTGAGGCCAGTAATCCTCTT
This sequence comes from Protopterus annectens, assembly GCF_019279795.1. Classification (NCBI taxonomy): domain Eukaryota; kingdom Metazoa; phylum Chordata; order Ceratodontiformes; family Protopteridae; genus Protopterus; species Protopterus annectens. The sequence continues at coordinate 241,235,788 of NC_056741.1, read as the reverse complement.
TGTGAGGTACTTCTGTGGCCTTTCCAGCTGCTGCAGATGTCTTGTGAGGTACATTCCAAAAGGGGCATTATACTCTATAATGGGTCTAATGAGTGACGAGTAGAGGGGAACAATGACCTCTTTTTTCCTGGATGAGAACCCTTTTATAATGAGGTGTGCCACATAGAAGAACTTCCTGACTACTGTGGCGATGTGACTATCAAAGGAGAGACTACTGTCCACCTGGGTCCCAAGGTCTCTTATCACGCATTCGGTGTTAAGTACATTGCTGCCTATGTGGTAGCTCATGGCTACAGAGTTTTTACCAAAGGGGACGACACTGCACTTTTTGGCATTGAGCTTGAGGCCATGGCTCTGACACCAGGCATCTGTCTCAGTGAGGCCCTTCTGTAGGATGTCCACATCATTTGGGGACTTAACTATGGCTCCTAGTTTTCAGTCATCTGTGAACTTCATTTGCCAGAGGCCTTCTGTGTTAGCCTGTACTTCCAAGAAGTAGATACCAAACAGGAGAGGTCCCAGGATGGAACCTTGTGGTACTCCACTTGTCACTGCTTTGAGGTCAAATTTGGAGTCTGCAACTGTTACAGTGTGGGTTCTGTCAGTGAGCCAGTTGGCAGCCCATCTTGTGACATAGGGATTTATACCTAGTTTAATGAGTTTAGCTATAATTCCAGAATGGGGGATGGTGTCAAAAGCCTTGGCAAGGTTAAGATAGGCTGTGTGAACCACCTTACCCTCATCCCCGGCTTTGTTGACTGCCTCAAAGAAGTTGATCAAGTTCAGGAAACATGATCTGCCTTTCACAAACCTGAACTGGGTGGGATCCAGAGTTTGGAGGTTACCAATGCCTTTGTTTATGAGTTCCATGATGATATGTTCCATGGCCTTGCAAACCAGGCTCGTCAAGCTAATAGGTCGATAGTTCCCGGGATCAGTGGTGGCTCCCCCTTTGTGGAGTGGGATAACTGTTGCTGTGTGCCATTCACTGGGCACAAAGCCTGATGCAAGGCTATTATTGAACATGGTGATTAAGTGGGGAGCCTGTTCGTTCTGAAGTTTGTGTAAAACACAGCCTGGGATGTTGTCCGGTTCCATGGATGCTGTGTTTTTGGCTTTAGAGAGTGCAGCTTTTACCTGCGTAGTTGTGATTACAGGGACTATGCATTCTTCCTGTATAAATATGAGCCCTTTAGGGGGCGAGAGGGGGGTAAAGTTAGCACTGAACCTATCTGCCAGGATGTTGGCAATATCTGTTGGTTCTGTAATTTTTGTGCCTTTGTGATGTAACTCAGAGCAAATCTGGATGTTGCCATTCTAGATTCTTGACATAGCTATAGAATGCTTTGTGGTTGTCCTTGGATTTAGTGGCGATTTTGTTTTTGTAACTAGCTTTGGAGGATCTTATAAGGGATCTCAGCTTCTTACTGAGGCTGACCAGGGAGCTCCTCCATTCATGGGATTTTACTCTCTTTTGCAACAGTTTCTTCCTTCCATTGTACAGTTTGTTTATGGCAGGGGACCACCACACTGGCTTCCTTTTTCTTGGAGGATAGCATCTTGGTCCTGTTTGGGATAGCACGATCCATGCACTCGTGTAAGTGCTTATAGAGTGCATTTGTGTAGGATTCAGCAGTTTTAACTGTATTGTCCATCTGCATGGGTGTCATGAAGTTCACCACTTCTGTTTTAAGAAGCATGAAGTTGGCTTTGGAGAAATTTTTTACTGTGGTTTCCTTAATGGGGGGTGGGATGTGGATATCAAGGGTGATAAGCTTATGGTCAGATTGGACCAACGAGGAGTTGACTTCAGGTGTGGAACACTGGTCACTCATGTTGGTAATGACTAGGTCTAGGATATTGTTGCCCCTGGTGGGGGTGTGGATAAGTTGATCTAGGGCATTGGAGTTTATGAATTCCAGAAAGCGTTGAGCTAAGGAGGTGGTACATGAGTAGTTTTCCCACTTAATGGTGGGGTAGTTGAAGTCGCCCATTATTAGGGTGTTTGATTGAACCCTAATATTTTCCAGTACATCAAGAAAAGAGGAGTGGGAATCTTGGTGCATGGTGGGGGATCTGTAGCAAGCTACAATTTGGATTGCAGTTTTGACCAGAGTTAGTTGCACTTGGATAACCTCGGATGCATTATGCTGAGCAACTAGCCTGGAGGTGTGGATATCCTTAATGAATATGGACACACCTCTGCCTTTGGTGTTTCGGTCCAGGTTACATGGCCGAAAAGAGTGGTATGAGTTATAGCCTGGTAGTGCAGTGGTGCTGTCTGGAGCCTTGAACCAGGTTTCAGTCACTGCACAGATATCGATGTTCTCCATTTTAAGGAGTGTCTCGAGTGAGTGCATTTTGATATTTAGACTTCTAGCATTGAGTAGCATTACCCTCAGTTTTTGCTTTGCAGTTTTTGTAATACTCCATCTTATCACAAGTCCCATGCATTTTAGGATAATACTATGATGTGACTAATTTTAATTGCTAGGTGGGTACCTCTTTTTCAGAGAAGAAGATCTGTAAATTGCTTGAGTATACATTGGCCCACAATGGCAAGACAAGTAGTATCAGACCTGACCATCCACACTGCAGACAGGAACCTTTTTTATGTCCTACATTCCCTAAGAGGCATGAAATGCAATGGTACACACACACACACACACACACACACACACACACACACACACACACACACACACACACACACACACACACACACACACACACACACACACACACACACGCGCGCACACACGCACACGCACACACACACACACACACACACACACACACACACACACACACACACGCACACACACAAAATCCTGCTCCAATGCACATAGTACAAGAATGCCCACTCAAAACTCACATCTATAGCACCACTCCATGGCTTCCACCAAAAAAGTGATACAGGCACAACTGATCCTGCTTTTTTTCCCCAAGGGTAACTGAGCTGGCTCTCACTTGCTCAACAACCCCCACCCCTGCAAGGGATTCTGTGGCTTTCTATGTCACCAATCAACTCAGGTTTGCCAGCAGTGCATGCAGACATGTTGTCCTGGAGTCACTGGTCTTGCCAGCCCTTGTAGCATGTACAGTTTTCACTACCCAAATGATGGCAGAGATGACTGCTGCACTAATATTTTCATATTACCTCAGTTAATACTTTCATCTTTAAATTATATTTATTTGACTGTGGCATTGCTGAATTTTCAAGCAGCTAATGGATGAGATGACTAATAGCAAATTTGCATTTTATTCTGTCTGGACTATTGGACTTGTTTCTCAACATAAATATTATGCACAAATAATGTATTTGCTCTCTTTGAATGATTTTCTCCTTAAATCTATTTTAACTTAGAACTCTTCAGTTGCTTTGAAAGCATTTATCGTCTACACTGTGGTACTTCTCACTGTTGCCATAAAAAGAAACAGTACTTTATAGATGAAATGTGGATGGTCTGATTTTATAATTGACATTAAATTATGCAATATGTTGAGATTTAATGCGCAAATCAAAGTGTGTGATCAGTATTAGCAAGAAACTTCGATCCCTCATAAAATCATCAAAGGCCAGTTTTGAAAGAAAAATTGCCCTAGACACTAAAGATAATCACAAGACCTTCTTTAGTTATGTCAGAAACATGGGCAGAAACTCCCAGATATGCTCTGAATTGTTGCATAACGGTGCAAAATATACCGAACCTACAGACATAGCCAACATCCTGGCAGACAGATTCAGTGCAAACTTCTCCCCCCCTTCCCCCCCCCAAGGAGCAAATGCCTATCCCAACTGAATGTAACCTCCCTGACATCACAGATGCACAGGTGAAAGCTGCCCTCTCCAAAGCAAAAAACACAGCATCTATGGGACCGGACGGTGTCCCAGGCTGTGTCTTACACGAGCTCCAAGAAGAACTGTACCCTCACATTAAGTCACTGTTCAAACTTAGCCTTACTACAGGATATGTACCCAAAGAATGGCGTACAGCTACAGTGGTCCCACTCCACAAAGGTGGTGCCACAACGGATCCCGGAAACTATTGCCCCATAAGCCTGACTAGTCTGGTCTGTAAAGCTATGGAGCGTATTATCATGGAACTCATAAACAAAGACATTGGGAGCATCCAGACACTGGACCCTACCCAATTCGGCTTTGTTAAGGGCAGATCTTGCCTCTTAAACCTAGTTGATTTCTTTGAAACAGTTACCAAAGCCATAGATGAGGGCAAGGTAGTGACACAGTACCCCACTCGGGCATCATAAATAAGCTTACCAGCTTAAATATCAACCCCTATATCACAAGATCGGTTGCAAACTGCCTCAGAGATAGAACCCACATGGTCAGAATCGCAGGTGCCATGTCCAAATCCAAACCAGTTACAAGTGGCATCCCATACGGCTCAGTTCTGGAACCTCTCTTGTTCAGTATATACTTCTATGAGGTTCAGGCTAACACGGGGGGATTATGGCTGACAAAGTTCGCAGATGACTGCAAACTGGGGGCCATAATCGAATCTGCAGCTGACACAAGCATCCTCCAAAAGGGTCTCACAGAGACGGATGCTTGGTGCCAGAACCACGGCCTCAAGCTAAATGCTAAAAAGTGCATAGTCATCCCCTTTGGGAAAAACAAGGTGCCCACAAATTACCACATAGGTGGTAATCCATTAAGTACGGAAGAAGGAATTAGAGATTTGGGGACCAACGTAGATAGTAATCTCTCCTTTGATAATTACGTTGCCAAAGTGGTTAGAAAGACCTTCTACATAGCCCACCTTATCACGAAAGGGTTCGCATCTAGATCAAGAGAGGTCATTGTGCCCCTCTACTCGTCATTCATCAGGCCCATAATTGAATACAATGCCCCTTTTGGGATGTACCTTACCCGACACCTGCAGCAACTGGAGAGACCCCAAAAGTACCTCACCAAGAGGATCATGGGCTACAAACAGATGTCCTATGCAGCTCGACTAAAGAAACTCCAGCTCTACTCAGTTGCTTACCACCTACTCAGAGGCGATCTATGCCTGACGTACAAAGCCATGTCAAACCCAGAATTAATGGACATGCTCCACCTCAAAATCCAAGTCCCTTAGAGCTACACGCTCCAGGGACCTAAACCTCAGCACAAAATAAATAGGACATGCTGGAGGGACAGATTAATTTCCCAGAGGCTCCCCTCACTCTGGAATAGAATCCCAGTTCATGTTAGACATAGCCCCTCGCTGACACTCTTCAAGCGAAATTTGGACGCGTGGATGGGAAATCACAAATTCACCCCTGGGATCTCTCCTGTGTCCCTGCTAGACAGAGGCACAGTAAACTAATCTTAAAAGGGTACCTTCTGTGACCTACTTTACAGAGGCACAGTAGGCTAATCTAATAGGGAGACGGAAGCCAAATACACTCTAGCTAGGCTTATAAATGCCCTAGGGCAGATAGCCTAGTATCTGCTTATGACCCTATGAACCTAAATGGGGCTTAAATGAGCTCACCAGTGAGCTGTAATCTTGCACTTCGTGAAAGAGAAATCACTCTGGTTGTGACAATCATTCCTTTTTTTTTTTTAATCACTAGATTATTTTTTATAATTTTTCTTGGTGTAATATAGTGAGCATAGTGGTATTTTATTATAAAGTCTCAGAAGCAATAACAGTCCTACAGTTATTTCACAGACTCCTAACAATATCATGACATGGGATGAATTCCTGTTTGGTGTGAATATGATTGACTACTGGATGATAATTTATTACAGAATTGAAGGTGAAGTTAACACTGTACCGAGGGAAAAAAATCCAGTGCAGTATGATTATGATTCTTTCCCAAATCTGTTTCTGTTTAACGAAACATAGCGGGACTAGTTAGTAAAAGAAAGGAAAGACCTATGACGAGTAACTATGCTATATAAAAATATATACATAAGCAAGTGAATGAGTGTTATGTTAAAGCTCATGTCTGACAGCAGAAAAATATTGGTTACGGCATATAAAATCTTATAAGATCAGATGCTTGGCAGGCACTGTGCTTTCACATTCCCTGTCGTGTGTTCTCTTATACATAAGGCCATGCTGTTCACCAAATATACTGAATTTTTCTGTTGTTTTTGCCGGTATATTTTCCACAGTAAGGCTTGATTTGTATTTTTCTAAATGTTATTTTTAGTAGCTGCCCCACTTACATTTACATATTGTTCTGCAGTATGTGTTGATGAATGGGAGTGAGTTGAGTCAGAAGGCTGGCAGGAAACGTCACAAAGTAGGCATGGGCCACCAGTCCTTTAGTCCATGGAAGAATAAGTGAGCTGCAGGGAATACTGACCTCTGGTGGGGATTCAGTGTAAGTCATAACTAGTGACAGTTTTCACAGGAATTTAACTCACAGGTGTCACTCGAGCATTCTCAGACTGGATGGAAAAGTTCCCTGTATTTTGCCACAACAATTCCAAAAGAAGCAAAGCAGGTCCAATGAAAGGTCAAGTGGTCATGTGGACCTTGCAAGACTGAGGCAGCCAGAAAGAAAAGAGTCCGAATTATTTATATATATATATATATATATATATATATATATATATATATATATATATATATATATATATATATATATATATATATATATATATATATATATTTATATGTATATAGGTTCATAATCTGCCCTAGGGCATTTATAAGTCCAGCCAGAGTGTGCTTGGCTTTCGCCACCATTTTAGATTAGTTGACTGTGCCTTTGTATAGTAGGTCACAGAAGGTAGCCCTTTTAAGGTTAGTTTACTGTACCTCTGTCAAGCAAGGACACATAAGAGATCCCAGGGGTAAATTTATGATCCCCCATCCACTCGTCAAGATTTCTCCTGAAGAGGGTCAGTGAGGGGTTCTGCCTAACATGGATTGGGATTTTGTTCCAGAGTGAGGGGAGCCTCTGGGATATGAATCTGTCCCTCTAGCATGTCCTATTTATTTCTGTGCTGAGGTTTAAGTCCCTGGAGCATGTAGCTCTAAGGGATTTGGATTTCCTAAGGTGAAGCATGTCCATTAATTCTGGGTTGGACATGGCTTTATACGTCAGACACAGATCACCTCTGAGTAGGTGGTATGCAACTGAGTAGAGCTGGAGTTTCTTTAGCCAATCTGCATAGGGCATCTGTTTGAGCCCCTTGATCCTCTTGGTGAGATACTTTTGGGGTCTTTCCAGTTGCTGTAGGTGTCGGGTAAAGTACATCCCAAACGGGGCATTGTACTCAATTATGGGCCTGATAAGTGATGAGTAGAGGGGCACAATGACCTATCTTGATCTAGATGTGAACCCTTTCGTGATAAGGTGGGCTATATTATTATTACTTATTATACAGCAGGAACTTCTCATTGTTACATTTGTTAATGCCTGTTATGTACTTCACAGATAAAGATTCTAGTTGTCTACTGATGTACTATGTTCTTCATCTGTAAATATGTTGTAAGTAATTTCTATGTTAAATTGTTAATCGCTATGTAATCCAATGTAACTACTGTCTGTTTATTTTACTGTGGAGCTTTTCTCCCCGGGCCTCCGCTGAAAATGGACCCACGTCCAGTCGGACACTTCCGGTCAACAAATTTAAATAAATAAATAAATAAAATATAGAAGGTCTTTCTAACCACTTTGGCAACATGATTGTCAAAGGAGAGATTGCTATCTACTTGGGTCCCCAAGTCCCTAATTACTTCTTCCATACTTAATGGATTACCACCTATGTTATAATTTGTGGGCACTTTGTTTTTCCCAAAGGGGATGACTATGCACTTTTTGGCATTTAGCTTTAGACCATGGCTCTGGCACCAGTTATCCGTCTCTGTGAGACCCTTTTGGAGGATGCTTGTGTCAGCTGGAGAGTCGATTAAGGCACCCACTTTGCAGTCATCTGCGAACTTGGTCAGCCATAGTCCACCCGTGTTAGCCTGTACCTTGGAGAAATATATACCGAACAAGAGAGGTCCCAGGACTGAGCCTTGTGGGACACCACTTGTAACTGGTTTAGAGTCTGACATAGCACCTGCTATTCTGACCATGTGGGTTCTATCCCTGAGTCAGTTTTCAACCCATCTTGTGACATAGGGGTTGATATTTAAGCTGGTGAGCTTATTTATGATGCCCGAGTGTGGTATTGTGTCAAAGGCATTTGCGAGGTCCAGGTAGGCTGTGTGGACTATCTTCCCTTCATCTATGGCTTTGGTAACTGATGTCAACCAGGTTCAAGAGGAAAGATCTGCCCTTAATGAAGCCGAATTGGGTAGGATCCAGTGTCTGGAGGTTCCCAATGTCTTTGCTTATGATTTCCATGATGATATACTCCATAGCTTTGCAGACCAGGCTAGTCAGGCTTATAGGGCGATAGTTTCCGGGGTCTGTTGTGGCACCACCTTTGTGGAGTGGGACCACTGTTGCTGTACACCATTCCTTGGGTACATATCCTGTAGTAAGGCTGAGATTGAACAGTGACTTTATATGAGGGTTTAGTTCTTCTTGGAGCTCATGTAAGATGCAGCCCGTGACACTGTCTGGTCCCAATGATGCTGTGTTTTTTGCTTTGGAGAGGGCAGCTCTCACCTGTGTATCTGTGATCTCAGGAAGGCTACACTCTGTTCAGATAGACATTTGCTCTTTTGGGGGGAAGGGGGGAGAATTTTGCACTGAACCTTTCTGCCAGGATGTTGGCAATGTCTATGGGTTCAGTGTATTTTTTTGTCATTTTGCACTAACTCAGAGCATATCTGGGAGTTGCCGCCCATGTTTCTGACATAACTAAAGAAGGCCTTGTGATTATATTTAGTGTCTTGTGCAATTTTTCTTTCGAAGGTGGCCTTAGATGATTTTATGAGGGATTGTAGTTTCTTGCTAGTACTGATCAGTGACGCCTTCCCTTTTTGGGATTTTGCTCTGTCATGTAGTAGCTTTCTCCTTCTGTTGTATAGCTTATTTATGGCCGGGGTCCACCGGACAGGTCTCCTGCCTTTGGAAGAGTAAGTCTTGATTTTATTTGGGATAGCATGCTCCATGCATTCCTGTAGGTGTCCATAGAATGCTTTTGTAAAGGATTCTGCATTTTGGGCAGTATTTTCCACTGGCCCAGGGGCTTTGAAGGATTCCACCTCAGTTTTGAGAAGTGTGAAGTTTGCTTCTGAGAAGTTCTTCACTATAGATAGACAAAGAGAGAGAAAGAGAGAGAGCGCACATTTGTGTCGCTTTCTTCTTGTATATTATTGATATTTTCTCTACAGGCCTCCACTTAAAAGGGGTTTTGAATCCAGATGGACTTTCCAAGATAACAAAACAATAACTAAGCATGTATATATATATATTTTTTTTTATCTATCTATACATTTTGGGAGGTATCATAAAGCAAAAATAAATAAATACATAAATAATGTTTAATGGTTTCTTATTTGTAATGATATTTAGTTTCATAATGTATATTATATTTATTAGGTTAGAAGTTTTTATATCTCTTTTTTGTTACTGTGTGACTTTATATGTTTGAATTCCAGTTTAATTTTAGTTTTACTGTTCTGTTGTTTAACAATTTCATTTTCTCTCAGGAGACCTAAAACAACACCATGATTGTGTATTAACTCTTCCCACTATGTGGAAGGGATGATTGTGCTTAGTCATTTTTTTTCTTTTTTCTTTGACTTTGTGTAAATAATAAAATTGGAAGAACTGATTTTATTAGTGTTTTTTTATGGAATATTGTAGTCTCAAGGTGTTTTTTTATTCTCTCAGTGGAAATTTGACATGGATACTTCTTAGTTGACATTATTTGTCCATCACATTTTTTAATAATATTTTTGTCATCTGAGATGGTATTTACATAACATGGTTCTTTGTCAGGGTACAGCATATTTTGGAACATGTTTGATTATGCAGTTGCAGCAATATAACATTTACTTATGTACAGAAGTACTGCAAAACATTTATTTTATCTTGAAAAAACTACTTCATTTCCAATAATTTTACCACGATAATAATTTTCTGTAACTTGCCTCAGGACCAAGGTACAAAAGCACAGAAAATCTGTCCCACTTTACACTGTCCAGCAAAGTTGACACCTGATTCGACACTAGTGGCTTTCAGCACACTAATAATAATCGAATGGCATCAGTTTTTGCAGCCTAACGTATAGAAGCAACACCACCCTGTATATAAGTAATGCTTATTTAATGATACACACGTGCACACACACACACACACACACACACACACACACACACACACTCATGCAAGCATAAGTCCCAAATACTTCTATAGCATCACATTATTTGATTGTCATGTCAGTATTATTCTGTTCACTGTTTTAGTCCTGGAAAAGTCTATTAGCCCTCCATAATAATCAGTGCACTGCAAAATCCATTCCCCACACTCACCAAAATAATATGCCCAGCTGACCATCCACATTAGCCTTAGATGCTTAGCATACCTGACTTGTTATTTTAAATATATGCCACTCCCATCACATAGCATTATGTAGCCCTTAAGGTTGTTCATTATTTATTCATCTCATTTATTCCCTGATACCCACTTTATTTGTTCAGAGTCACAGAGGTACCAGATCCCATTCCAGTCCTCAGTGAGCTCAAGGCAGAACAACCTGTTCTGGGCAGGGTGCCAGTCTGTAGCAGACTATACACATATACTCACTTTTGGAATGCACATCTACAGTCGTCTGCAGGATCGCTGGTTCACCTTCAGGAAGATGATCCATCTGCTACAAAGCAGCACTCACTTGCTGGAAGACAGCTGCTGATGCTTTGAGCTCTGTTGCACTTCTGACGTATTTTCTTTGGAAATCTGTTGAGTATTTTCTTGGGAGCTAGAAATATGGTGCAGTTTTGTCCTGTTGCCCTGCCATCCTGCACCACTGGGAAGTGCTGGAAGATATTGTGTTTGTCAGTGGTGTGGAGCTGTATAGAGCTTGTAATTCTGGAACAGTTTGTTAAAGGCACTGGCTCTATAGCTAGTTTAGCTCAGTTTGATGTGCCAAATTGAACTAGAACTTCTTAACGTCTGGAAGTGGAAGAATGTTGGGAAAGTAGATTAAGTTGTATTTGGCATTCTGAGGATCCCATGGATGTCACCTTTTGGAACACTCACAGCTTACAGCTGTTTGGGAAGATTTATTGGATCATTTTTGTGCTTTCTTATAATAGCATAGTGTTTGTCAATGAGTGTTTTTCAAATTCAATTTTGTTTAGGTTTTTTTTTCTGAGACTTTATGAATGTCTTAATTTCAAATGTGGTACAAAATGTTCTGGACTTATTACAGCTGGTATCTGTACTTAAGAATGTTTACATTTTACATCTATTTTAACTAGTGGTTGTTTTCTGCTGTTATTAGTTCCTCAGATGTCTTTTGTCGACTGGCAATGTGTATTTTTTAGTAATGTAGTAGTTAAACAACTGCTGTGATAGTTGCTTACAATTATCATTAAATTGATAAAATTGAATATCTGTTAAAAAATGTTGCCATCTTTGTCACCTGCATTTTTTTTGTTTGTTTTATTATTGTATATCGTTGATTATTGCTGCTTCATATTGCTTCTCCTAATTTTATTGCAGACATTTAATTGTATTGATTGTATAATTAATTGATTTAAACATTGTCTACTAATTTTCATCTTCCGGTTATTGTGAAGTGCTTTGGATAAATTACTGCAATAAACTTGAAATTGGAGTTGAAATTGGAGTAGAAATACATATTTCAAAGATGGAAGGAAACCAAAGCACCTGGCAAAGCCCACTGTGGCCATAAGAAGACCATGCAAACTGTACAGAAGGCAATCCAGCTAATAAACAAACATGTGAGGCAGCAATGCTCAAATGCTACTGGTACGTCATTTAAATCTTAAGTTTAATAAAGTAAATTAACCCTGACTCTTGTGACTTAGCCCTCTGTAATATAGTACAGCACCTACTCTGCACACTGTCTTGTAAGACAGTAACTAAAAACACTGAAGCAGACAGCACCATCTTCACTTAGCTGCACTAGTGGTAGCATGCATACCCCATTGTCACATATTCAGTTACTTTTATTGATAGCTGATGCAGATTGTCCAGGTTTTTACCTCATATTCTTGGTCTGTTCCTATGATGCCACGGTGGTACGGCGGTAGTGTTGTTACCTCACAGGAAGAGGTTCTCCCATTCGATTCTCGGCTGGGCTTGGGAGTTCCTTCTGTGTGGAGTCTGCATGTCCTCCCCATGGTTGGGTAGCGTTCGAAATACATAAGTGCATAAATGGGTGTGCCTTCGTTGAAGGGTGAGCGTCGAGCTGGCACCTCGGCGTTTCATAAAAATCTACTGCCAATCAATAGTGGACCGGAGTTCCGCTGTGGTGACCCCTTACCGGGAAAAGCCGAAAGACAAACAACAACAACAACATTCTTGGTCTGTTCCTCATAAAAGGTGTGGTTAAATCATTTGGGATCGAAGTCATTAAATCATGACTTACTTTGAGTTTCAAACTTCATATAGTTCAGAAAATGCATCTTAACCTGTTATTCTAGCAATTTTCTAAGTTTACAAGAGTAATGTTTAAACACTACCCCTATTTTTGAGCCTTTATCCCCCCATTATTTTAGGCTTTGTCTGGATTTCTTGCTGTAAGAGTCTAAGAGGTATGCAGTAACTGAAGACTGTTCTCACTACTGTCCTATTCTGTCAACGACTGGGGAAGTTGGGGGATTTTTACACTGTCTTGGTGGTATTACACTAATAGGGTCATCAAAGGATTTTTAATTATTATTATTTCAGCTTATGGGATTGGGGAATGTGGGAAGGGAGCTTTAGAACACTAATATTGATTTTGTTTGGCAAGAAATATATACCTAACCTGTCAATGTCAGCAGCTTTGATTTTTGTCTGGTAAGTTTCCTGCTGTGAAATTCAGGTGTGTGTGTGTGTGTGTGTGTGTGTGTGTGTGTGTGTGTGTGTGTGTGTGTGTGTGTGTGTGTGTGTGTGTGTGTGTGTGTGTGTGTGTGTGTGTGTGCGCGTGTGTGTGCGCATTGTGGGGTTGCCTAAGGGTTCTCTAGTTTGTTTCCACCTTCAGAAGATATTATGGTTGAGTGGTATATCATATGAATCCATGTCCTTATGGTCAAGGCTGTGACTGAAAATGGTCAATAAGAAGCAATTCATTCATTCAATGCATTTTATTATTCACATAATCACATAAAGTTGGTTCTAATATTTTTTTTTTCTTTCTCACTGCTTCATTGCAGGAGAACTGAAGATTATTTTTCTTTTTCCATTTGTTTAATCTTTCACTCTTTACTTTAATTATCCTCTTTATCTCTGATTCTTAGAATCTATCAATAATCTCATATCATATTTCTGATATGTACAGTTTTCCTTAAATTGTCAATCTTGTTTTATTTTATATTAGTTATGTCTTTTTGTAGTTATGCATTGTAATGTCTGTGCATTTGTGGAGCATTTCTCCCCGAGTCTCCACTGAAAAAGGGCTTCGGCTCAGCTGGACCAACCCAGTCAACAATTGTTAATCTTGTTTTATTTTATATTAGTTATGTCTTTTTGTAGTTATGCATTGTAATGTCTGTGCATTTATGGAGCATTTCTCCCTGAGTCTCCACTGAAAAAGGGCTTCGGCTCAGCTGGACCAACCCGGTCAACAAATGTCAAATAAATAATAAATAATAAAATAAATTTATTTTACAGATCAGTAGATAAGAGAATATAGTTTAAAGCACTGATCAGTAAAGATTTGAAGCTAACTTTTGATTGATAATATACGTGTGAGTGCTGATGTGTGGAGGTAGCCGTATATCTTCTTTTGGCTTTTTCCTGGTTAGGGGCTGCCACAGTGGATCACCTGTCTGCTCATGATTGGCAGTGGAGTTTTACAGTGTTGAGTTGCCAGCCTGGCACCCAACCTTCCACACAAGGCACACATTCACACCTAGGGCCAATTTAGAGTGTCCAATCCACCTACAGCATGTCTTTGGGATGAAACCAGAGCACCCAGAGGAAACCCATGCAACCCCAGGGAGGACATGCAGACTCCACACAGAAGGCACCGCAGCTGGGAATTGAACCAGGGAACCTCTTGCTGTGAGGCAGCAACACTAACCACTTCACCACTGTGGCCACCCTAGCCATATATATTTTTTGGGCCATTTTAAGCCTAGCCAATTACCTCATGTGAGAATCAAACCATGCCCCTTGTGTCTGTAAGATAAATACCTTAACCGTTAAGATCAAATAACAGAAGCATTGCCACAGCACAGAAGAGATGACTTAATGTTGTGGGGAAAATAAAAAAGTAATAAAACAACAAACAAAATCAAACATTTGTAAGAAAAATAGATACACAAGAAGATTTGTAGAAAACCAAGGGTATGAAAAGGCAAAAAAAAAAAATGAAACTGCAAGAGAATAACAGATTTTGAACACTGCCCTTCTCCTTTAAACTTCTTTTTTGAAGGCGGCAAGTTGTTTTGCACTCCACAAACTTATATATACTAACTCCATGATCTTCATACTTCAGAGAAAAAGGAATATTCAGGGAAATAGCAATCTCGGACTTAGTATAGATAAGTCCGTTTTTTTGGCAATTAAGTATCCATCTTTTGGGACACACTCTAGCAGGTCCTGACATTTCAAATGGTTACCATTTTAAAGTGAGTTAGGAAAGATGGTCAAGTAATTCTGGAAAGGTGGTGCATATGTATTTGTAAATGCAACACAGAAGAAAACATGAGGGAAGAAAAATGAGGTAGGAAAGAGGCAGGCAGGCTCAGGTTTGAGCCGACTGGAGTACAGGGGAGGCTAAGAATGGTATAGCACACTTGGCTTTGTCTTTGAGAGACTTTTTTAAATTCAGTGTTAATGAAGACAAGATCATTAGTGGTTCTTGTGTCGGCATGTAGAGCATGTGACTGATATAACAGGTCTGCTGGAGGGATTGTGTCTGGGCTAAATGTGCTATATTTAATTTGAAAGCTGCTTAGCTGCTGGATGACAATGAAATAGACAGGAGTTGATTCAACTAACAATCTTGCATTTTCCAAAGTGCTCCTTTCTACAGGCATGATATGACTTCAGAGGAGATGAGATTAACATGTGGGTGAGACCCCCCCCCCCCCGGCAGAACATGTTTTTTTCTTTGACAAGGAAAAAGAAGTCAACAAGTACTATATTGTTCACCTTGTGCATCAGCTATTTATTTGACAATGGCAGTAAATATATCGTAGACTACCATAAACTACCAGAACTAGAAACAGGGGTGTAATCTGTGATGTTTGTTTAATTTCTTCAGTGGTGCAAGAACTTAGGGAGAGACAGGTCACCCTATGTTGGTGCTAGGTACTGGGTAACCATGATTAATACTAAATTATTTATTTCATTTTTTTGTTATTTCATGGACTGGGAAATGCATGCAGGGAACTGGAACATCAGAATCAAAAGGCAGGGAATGAAACCGTATAATATTACTGTTAAATATTCTGGTGTTTTCCAGTAATGCATGTGCGTATGTATGTATGTATGTATGCATGTGTATATAGATGTGCATAGGTGTATGAATGTATATGCATATGTGTGTGTGTGTGTGTGTGTGTGTGTGTGTGTGTGTGTGTGTGTGTGTGTGTGTGTGTGTCACTGTGTGCACATGTGCATGTACTTGTCACTGCAATGGCATTTGAGGGACATTAGACAGCAGGAAGCCATAAGAATTAAATTACTTATTTCATAAGAGTCAGAAAAGCATAGGAACAGAAAATTTTTACTACCAGGAGTGCTGCTTAACCAGACTCAGAAAATGCAAGTTCAGCTTATTGAGGGAAGCATTTAGTTTTGCTAGCTGAAAGTACTGTGACATATAGAAGTGTGTGTTTTTCATCCAGCAATGCCATCTAGCACTATATTTCTAAGGATTAGACAGTAAATATGACACAATGACACAACAACTATCACAATGCTGTTGCTCAGCTTGAAGATTAAGGTTCTATGCTGGCCTTGGTCTGCTTCCTGTACTATAGTGTACAGGGTTTAAATCCTCCCACCTCCATTTGCCATCAGGTTTTGCATCCACATGTACTTTCTGAACAACAACAATGAAACTTTTAATGATCGTCATTACTGACTAACAAGTCAGTAATTTATCAGAAAAGGAAGTCAATGAAGGTCTGGAAGTTGGTGCAGAAGGTTAAGACTCCCAGTCTTTAATAAGCTGTTTAACATAGTCGGGGTACAAGGTGTCAATCCCTCCATCTCCATTTGCCTACTGTGTCATTCATACATAGCTCCAGAGGTTGCCCCTTAAAAGGGACACTTTATTAGTAGATTTACCTAGTTAAAGAAAATATTTAAAATCTGTCCCTTTTGCCTCCCCCCCCCCATTATTTTTGGATTTATCAGAATTCTTGAGCAAACGTGTTGAGAAGCATTTTGTCCGCTCCTTGTAAAATCTGTATCTTTCTGGCAAATTGTAGAGTGGATTCCAGCCACTAAATAAAGACAGGCATGTGAGTTTCAGATTTTATGTCCTTCAGAAAATGTTTGCCAATGCAAAACTTGCTATTATATCAATATTATAAGTATACAAGGAAAATATTTAAAATCTTTTCCTGATTTGGGATATTTGTTTCTAGTTCTTGAGCTAAGAAGTTGAAAGGGCATATGGATGCAATGGATGAGTATATGGTTCTCACAGCAGTGAGCCGAAATAAAATTTCAGTTATTATTCATCTATTTACGTATTTGCTTATTCATTTCATCACAAGCAAGCATCTAAGTAGACACAGTCATACAAGGGGCTGTAACTGGTCATCTGTGTGCCAGCGTGTGTCTGCACATGTGCGCACGTGCACGTGTGTGTAAATGCTTAGTTCCTGCATTCCAGAGTAATTAATGTGCAAGGGAAGGAATCAGTTCTAGTAAACAAGTGTATCATTATATGAACCATGCAGTTTAGGTATGATTGTTGGTTTCTTTGTTTCGCTACCTGTTTTATGATGTGTTTATTTGACTGTGAAAAAAATGGACAATATATGAACTATATGAATGTAATTTTATGAATGCATTATTAATTTAAATTATTTCTTGCAGGCACATGGGTGTAAAAATTGCCATCTTGGGCTATAAAAGTCTGGTGTTTATTGCAGATGGTTAAGGTTATGAGCTGTTAATGAGCTGCTTCCTATAGTGCAGGGTTTGATTCCCTCAGCCTTTGTCTGTTATATGACTCTAACTAAGTCACTTCACCAAAACATACTCCTGAGCTGTCCCTGAAAAGGGACACTTGTGTCTAGTGGGTTGTCCCGAGCTGTCAGCAGATATATTAAGCATTTGTGTTTTGAATTCCTACACCCTTCACATAGCTGAATTTACTATTGTTCATGCCAAGTCTGCTTTTAATGTGAGAGTATTTTGTTTTGTTTAGTAAATGTCTGTTAGTGTTTTTGCTGTAAAATTTGAAATATGTTTTAAATTAAATCCAACTCTCTGATCAATGCAAAACAGGTGCAGTTTGCTGGTCATAAAACTTGTGTCATGACATTTTTCACTTTTTAATGAGGCACCAATGTCTTTGTATCATTCTTCCACTTTTGTAGTATTGCTAGCTACTGACTTGAGTTTATGCACAAACACGCGCGCACGTGCCTGTAGATATGAATGTATTCAGGGGTGTGTGTGAGTGTGTGTGTGTGTGTGTGTGTGTGTGTGTGTGTGTGTGTGTGTGTGTGTGTGTGTGTGTGTGTGCATGCGTGCGCACAGGTGCGCACACTCATGTGTGAGGATGTGTATGTGTGTGAGCATGTGAGTGCTTGTATGTCCCATTCCAGAAAGCCCCACCCACCCAGTTGCCTCCTACAGCTCCCTTTGTTTTGAAGTCACCAGTTACCACTAATACCTCCACATCACCTGTAATTTTTTGAGGCTAAGATCGCTGCAGCATGCTAACATTTCATAATCCTTGAGCACAACAAATGTAATGTAGTTTTTTTCTGTGATGCACATATTGCCAATATATGTAAATTATGTAAATACATTGTTAGACTGTGGCATTTATTTTTTCATAGTGAAATGTAGGAAAATTAGCTAAATGGTATTTCATGTGTAACAGTGAATTGCAGGAGAACTGTTTCCATACATTATACACTTTGTTTTTTTTTCTTTTATGTTTTTTTTTTTGTTCTGCATTCCCCAACCAGCTAGCTACTGTACACCTGTTGTCCCCCAGCACGAAAGGAAACCAGAATCTGCCACTGTCTTTATGTTTGTTGTCACTGCCACCCAGGACTGAAGGAAAAATTGTAGCACATCCAAGGTAATAAATGTGTTAAGTAGGGGTGTGTTTGTGTGTGTGTGTGTGTGTGTGTGTGTGTGTGTGTGTGTGTGTGTGTGTGTGTGTGTGTGTGTGTGGTTCTATTGTGTTTGATTGAACTAATTAATGCTCTGCCCCCCCTGCACCACCTTACTAATGTGTTCTAACCCAAGCACTTATGCTGCCCGTTTCCTCAACCTAACCCTACACCTTACCTTCATAAAAACCTTCCCGTAATACTGTCACTACACAAGACACACTCAAGACACACATTCACAAACACACAAATAACACTATCGCACACAAACATACAACACATATTCTTCACTCATCCCTGACCATAACCCTGACATATGCACTCACAAACACTTTTACCCCTCCAACCACCACTTACCTGTCTTGACATTACACACCATCAGTATTTCACCACTTGGCTATCTGTACTGCCGACATTAAACCAGAGCCCCTGTGCTTGTTGAAGAAATTATATTTCTACAAAAAAAGTGTGGGGGCATGTGTGTATTATATGTGCATATCTGTGTATGTTTCTTTGTTGAAACTTAAGAGAGAATGTTTATAATGATTTTTATTATATATGTTTTTATTTTATGTATACATTTACCAGACAGTATATGTTTTGTGTCTTCATGCTTATGTTTTATGTCTTTGTGTTGCATTGTTTTAATTGGATAATTGATTCATTAGAGTACACTGGCCATTAGTATAAATAGACCTATTGCACAGTCTGTATTTTGTTGAGCATTGATAAAGAGTTGTTTTAACTCAAAAGCTTTGCTGCTTTTTATATTTTTCTGCATTTATTAAAGCTTTTGTATGACAGTTGAGTCCCTGGCTGCTGTTTTTTTATGTTTCTGCATGTTCAAGGAGAATGTGTGCGTACAAAGTAATCAGAGAAAATGTGTTAACAAGAAGGCATATACTCATTTGTGCATGTGATTGTGAGACTGTCTGTCTCAGAGAAGCTATGTGCGTGTTTGTTTCATTTGCCTTAACAATACTTTAAACTTTTCATTTGTCTGATTTTTCAGTGCTGTCTTTGTATTTTGGGGGGAGTGAGGTTGGGGGATTGAGCATATTCAGTAGTAGTATGTCAAGTGTGTGTTGGGGTGGATATGCATGTGTTCAGGTGTGTGTGTGTGTGTGTGTGTGTGTGTGTGTGTGTGTGTATGTGTGTGTGTGTGAGAATCTGTGTGCACATACATGTGTGTCTCATTCCAGTTAGCACCACCCACCCAGTTGCCTCATATAGCCCCCTTGTTTTTGAAGTCAACAGCCATCCACCACTTACAACTACCCACCACTGATATTTTTTTTGAGAATAGAATCTTCACCCCAATTGCAAGAGGTTTGGAACAAAGTGCTTACACTTCCTGACACCTCCTCAGTCAATAACTGCAAACTATACTTTCCTCTTCCTTAACCCTCATCTCACCCCTCATCCTCTTGTTTAGAACTAGGTGAGGTATTAGTTAAAGGGGGGGGGGGGTCTCTGTCCTTGACAAACAAAATTGACGGAAAACACAGATTTCTGATATGAATGTTGTATCTATTTAAGGGGGTAGTGAATATGGTAAAATAATGCCCTACACTTTGTTTTACAATAATAGGAATTTAAAAAAAATGGGGGTATGGTTCTTGATAGCGATTGTAGAACAAATCAATTAACAATTTTTAGAATGGACTCAAGGATGGGAAAGCCAATACCTTTTGGTGGTTTCTATGTGGGACACTGGGTACATATGTACTTTTGACCGCTTGAGTAGGAAAGGCAAGGCAGAGTACACCATATTATGAACTAGGACTCTTCTTTTCTGCCTATACAAAAGATGCATTTGGACTGTCTTTATTTGGATGTATTTTCATAGGCTAGTCCTCGATATTTTTTAACTCAAGCAAACACTGGTAATTTCATTGAAAATGAGAGAGGATCTCTGTTACAGATACCATATGAGTGTTTCAAGATACGAGACCTCCAGTCCATCTTCATTTATACACATTTTCAGTCAGTCAACATAAATTTGTACATTGTGTAATACAATGCACGAAATAGGTCACACAACTGAAAGCCGTGTTCCTGAAAATGTGGACGCCAGCATAAACGGTACTAGAGATGGATACATGAGCAGTTAGCTACCTTATGTCGAACTGATTTTGTTTCACTTACGTTTTCTTGTTGGAAATGCGTACATGCATTTTAGCACGCTATTCATACAAAAGACATGCACTGCATAGGAGACAACTTATGTTACAAATTACTTTTCCTTCCCGCCTAGAACATGATGATGGTTATACCTATACTGTTAAAGATTACTTAATGCACTTTTTCTTTATTGTTTTCCAGCTTCGTGTCATTAACGAGATGTGTATCGCTACATTTGAGTGTTTTATTTTATTTTTATTATTTTGTTAGATCACTACACAGTTCTGGATGATATAATTATCCATTTGAAAACAAACTCGTTTAATGGTTGCACTCGCATACCTCTTAACTTTTTGTTCAATTTTTGTGGACAAAAACATAAATAATGGGCGCAGAAAGGCCTTATATCGAGGATAAGGTTTAAACATTACTCTAATTTACTTCTAAAAGTGACTAGAGCAGCATCTTGCTTTCTGTCAATATGCATTTTCTGAACACAAAAGTATGGCATTCTATTTTCTGGCATTTCTGATTTACTGTAATCCCCAAAGATGGTTCACCAAAAAAAAAACTTGCAAAAGGGCGAAAAATATAAGGTAAAATCACAAACAGTCGTGGTTTACGTGCAGAGGAATTATATCTCTCAGCACAAATAAATCTGGACAATAAATATGGGTGGATGTAGTGCCACATTTTAAATACCAATGTTATACACTTAGAAAGTGGCTAGAATAACAAATTAGCATGCATTTTCTGAAGGATATGAAGTCTGAAACTTAAAATTGTCATTATTTAGTGACTTCAGTCCTCAGTGATTTGCCAGAAAGCACATATTTTATGAGACGCGTAACAAAAATAAGAGCCATACAACCTAGATTCTACGAAAATCTGTTCAAAGAGGTATGCCAGTAGGGAAAGGTCTAAAATTAATGTATATTTTAAGTTGTGTTATGTAGTTTTTTAATATGAGGGGCGCCAGGCTAGGTGGGGTTGCGACTGCATTTTGTGGAGGCGTCAACAACGTGACGGTGTCACTTCAGATATTGGCAGTGTTTAGCAAAGACGGATTGTTTTGGAAACACAAATAAAGCTGAAGCTCTTTTATTGGCAGGGGCGGGGCACAGCTTATACGCAGACAGTCTAAGACCTAAACGGCCACGTTATTACTGATTCATAAAGTGACAGGCTCGTGTACAGGTTTTATTTTATCCGCATATCTGCAAGCAACATGATGCGATTGTATCATCTAATAACCTTTCAACTTCTCTTTTGTAAGGTTTAATCAATTTATTTGTACGAGTTAACACTTTGCATATGTGATAATCATTCCAACTTACAATTACTAAAAAGCATCGATTTTTTCCAACCACCGTGGATTTGACTTTTTTAATTGTGTGTTTTATTTCTCCAGATGTTTGCAGCGTAGCGCTTGTAACTGTAACACAACAGCCGAAATTCCTTCCAATAGAAGTAGGAGAATCTGCCGAGCTACACTGTAACCACGATGACAGTAGCTATCTCACTATCTACTGGTACAGACAGGGGACCCTCACAAAAGCAGGGGCTGCCACCCGGGGATTGACCCTACTGGTCACCTCTATCTCTGGTAACACACCGACGTACGAGGGCGAGTTTGAAAATGAATACAAAGAAATTAGGCACAGCATTACTAACTCCACCTTGAAGATTAACAGTGTCAGACCGGAGCACAGCGGGCTGTATTTATGTGCTGCACAAAGCACGGTGACACTGCAAAGTCAGCCAGCAATGCAAAAACCTTCCCGACTAACAGAATACCTAAAGACTGCAAGCAGCGCAAAAACCTACCCGATCACCACATGCCATCCCCAGAGGGAGACAGGGATTGCCACCCTATCAGTAACACAATCAGACATCTGTAGTAGACAACCTACATGTATAAAAAAGAGAATAAACGTGTTGCATCCGATTTTAAAATGAAATGGGGGCGCATATTTTAAACAGACAATTCAAATGGCTGTATTTTAAAATAAGTGTTTTTAGATATGGGTTAGACTTTTAGGGTTAGGGAAGTTTTAGGGTTATGATTATGGACGAGCAGTTTATGGTTATCATAGTTCTCAACCCCCTAACCCCAGACTCAGAAAAAAGATCAAGAAAATAATCTGGTAAATGTTTTAATTACGATTAATATTATTAACTTTAGAAGTTGACAGAGTAAGAGAATGTGAATTAACGTGCATTTTCTGAATTATAAGAAGTCTCTAATTGTAACCATTGTCATTGTCCATTAACACACCACCCTTTCTCCCCAAATCATCAGTTTTAAAACGGATTCGGACTGATTGAGCAAAATTTCCGAGCCACAATCAGAGACAGCCCTGAACATAAGAGACAGCTGAGAAGCATGGTTAACTTTCATGTCGTTGGTTACTGATAGACAGTGGATCCGATTCATGTTTGCATTTCAGAAAGTTAGATATGCAACTGAGCTATGCCTTGGCTTTGTGCAATAAGTAACCACCACATAGTAGTTTGCCAGCCCGCCACTCCTGGAAGGAGGGTTTTCTGCTCAAGGTGGGGCATGTCCCTGGTGATGGGCTCACTGCCAAAATCATGGCAAAGGTTGCTGTTACCTTTTTGGCACTGAAGGGGGGGAGGAGCTATAACCAACTGACCTAAGGTGTAATAACAAGAGTGGCAATACTAGGTACAGAACAGCATATATAACACTGCCAACAGCTCCACTCTACTCCACCTCACTTCTCAACCTGCCATTGGTGCATTTCCAACACTGGGGGACAGGTAATCAACGTACATCCCAGACAATAACTGATAGTCATTTGAAGGCCACTCAGAGGGTGCCGCTCAAAAAAAAAAAAAAAAAAAAAAATATATATATATATATATTTATATATATATATATATATAACTGTATCTATATATCAATATCTAGCTATCTACATGAGTTACCTAGTTCGAACTCTTGAAATATCAGTTGAAAAGTCGAAAATTAACTTTTTGAAAGTGGCCAGTGTTTAGTTTGTGCAACATTGGAATTTGCCCTTTCCCCACTGTTGTAAAGCCTTAGAGTTAATATATTTAATTAACAGGGAGTTTTTGGAGTGCTGGAGGCTTTCCCCCTCAAAAAAAAAAAAAAAAAAACAGATTTTGTTTAGCTTCATATCTTTGAGATTCAAAGTCTTTTCTTTTTTTATTCAGCTCTTTTTGATTCAAACTGTTTGTGACTACATCCTAGTGTTCAAACTTTTTACAGTTCAAGTGTTTGTCATAGAAAGTGTAGAGTGTTTGTGAAAGAAAAGTGTAGAGTGTTTGCAGGCTCATGTATTAGTGCAGTCTAAATGAATGAATGTGTGCCCTTTGTGCCCTTCACTTAACGCTATTTACTTCATGACATTTTTGCCAAGATCAGCATTCAGAGAGGAAAGGAAAATTCTCTTTTTTCCCACTATTGTATGATCTTGGAGTGTGTGTGTGTGTGTGTGTGTGTGTGTGTGTGTGTGTGTGTGTGTGTGTGTGTGTGAGTGTGTGTCAAGCATTAGGTTCATAGGTTGGTACTAGGCTATCGGCCCTAGGGCCTATACAAGCCTAGCCATAACTATTCCCTGGATATTTCTTCCCACAATATTTACTTCTCCGGGCCCCTGTCTAACAGGGCGACTGACATGATCCCTGGGGTGAATTTCCTATCTCCCATCCAATCATCAAGGATCATTTTGAAGAGGGCCAATGAGGCACTCTGCTTGATATGTACGGGCAGTCTATTCCAGAGTATGGGGAGTCTCTGGGTCAGGAACCTATCCCTCCAGCATGTTTTGTTCATTGTGATGACAAGGTTTAGATCCCTGGAGCGTGTGGCTCTGAGGGATTGGGATTTCTTTAAGTGGAGCATGTCCAACAGCTCAGGGTTTGACAAGGCCTTGTATGTTAGGCAGAGATCGCCTCTGAGTACACGATATGCCACAGAGTATAGCTGGAGTTTTTTTAGACGGTCAGTATATAGCATCTGCTTTAGGCCTGTGATTCTTTTAGTGAGGTATTTCTGTGGTCTTTCCAGCTGTTGCAGATGTCTTGTGAGGTACATACCAAACGGGGCATTATACTCTATAATGGGTCTAATGAGGGATGAGTACAGTGGGACAATGACCTCCTTTTTTCTGGATGAAAAGCCCTTAGTGATGAGGTGTGCCACATAGAAGGATTTCCTAACTGTTGTGGCAATGTGGTTATCGAAAGTGAGACCACTGTCCACCTGTGTCCGTAAGTCTCTCATCACACTTTCGATGTTTAGTGTCCTGCCACCTATGTGGTAATTCATGGGTACGTGTTTTTTTCCAAAGGGGATAACTATACATTTCTTGGCATTAAGCTTGAGCCCATGGCTCTGGCACCAGGCATCTGTTTCTGTAAGGCCCTTTTGTAGAATATCCACATCATTTGGGGATTCAATAATGACTCCCAGTTTGCAGTCATCTGCAAACTTTGTTAGCCAGAGTCCCTTAGTGTTGGCCTGTACTTCAGAGAAGTAGATGCCAAACAAGAGTGGTCCCAGGACTGAACCCTGAGGTACTCCACTTGTCACTTCTCTGGAGCTGGATTTGGAGTAGGCTACTTTTACAGTCTGGGTTCTGTCAGTAAGCCAGTTAGCAACTATCGAGTGACGTAGGGATTTATGCCCAACTTAGTAAGTTTATCTATGATTCCAGAGTGGGGGATGGTGTCAAAGGCCTTGGCGTGGTCCAGATAGGCTGTGTGGACTGCCTTACCCTCGTCCACAGCTCTGGAGACTG
Source organism: Protopterus annectens (assembly GCF_019279795.1). Classification (NCBI taxonomy): domain Eukaryota; kingdom Metazoa; phylum Chordata; order Ceratodontiformes; family Protopteridae; genus Protopterus; species Protopterus annectens. Next base: position 241,210,512 of record NC_056741.1, on the reverse strand, counting down.
ATTTGAAGAAGTCAATCAGATTCAGGAGACAAGATTGGCCGTTCACAAACCCAAACTGGGTGGGGTCCAGTGTTTGAAGGTTGCCAATGTCTTTGTTTATAAGTTCCATGATAATGCGTTCATACCCTTGCAAATCAGGCTTGTCAGACTGATGGGACGGTAGTTCCTGGGATCCAAGGTGGATCCCCCCTTGTGGAGTGAGATAACTGTAGCTGTGTGCCACTCAGCGGGCACGAAGCCTGAGGTGAGGCTATGATTAAACATGACACTTAGGTGAGGTGCCAGTTCATTTTGTAGTTCATGTAGTACACAGCCTGGGATGTCATCTGGTCCCATGGATGCTGTATTCTTAGCTTTGGAGAGTGCGGTTTCTACCAGTGTGGCCGTGATTATCGGAATTTGGCAATCTTTTGGTATTGAGATGGGTCCTTTAGGGAGTGAGAGGGGGGTGAAGTTGGCACTAAATCGATCTGCCAGGATATTGGCAATATCCTTGGGATCAGTATATTTAATGCCATTCTGTTGTAACTCAGAGCAGATCTGAGCATTGCCATTTAGATTCTTGACATAACTATAGAATGCCTTGTGGTTGTCTTTGGAATCTTTGGCAATTTTATTTTCGTAACTAGATTTTGAGGATTTTATGAGGGATCTCAGCTTCTTACTGAGGCTGGTGAGGGAGTTTTTGGCATCCTGGGATTTTTCTCTTTTTTGCAGCAGTTTCTTCCTTCTGTTGTATAGTTTGTTTATAGCAGGGGACCACCAGATTGGCTTCCTTTTTTGGAGAAGAGCATCTTGGTTCTATTTGGGATGGCACAATTCATGCACGAGTGGATGTGCTTGTACAGTGCCTTAGTGTAGGATTCAGCAGTCGAACTTCCAGATCCCATCTGCGTGGGTGTTGTGAAGTTTGCTGCTTCTGACTTCAGCAGCTTGAAGTTGGCTTTGGAGAAGTTTTTTAAGGAGGTTTCCTTACTGGGGGGTGGGGGTGGGATGTGGATGTCAAGGGTCCCAGGATAGATCCCTGGGGAACATCACTAGTGACAGGTCTGCCTTTGTATTTGGAGGTGCCTATTTTGACCTTGTGGGTCCTATATCGGTGAGCCATTTGGCCACCCACCTGATGAGATAGGGAATTATTTTATTTATTGATTTATTTAGTTAACATTTGTTTACTGGGAAAGTCCAACTTGGAACTAAGCCAATTTTCAGTGGAGGCCTGGGGAGGAACGCTCCAGACATATCTTTGAAAAATGGGAGGAAACAGGAGCACCCAGAGGAAACCTACACAAATGCAGAAAGAACATGCAGACTCCGCAAAGAATGCACCCCATCGGAGAATCGAACCAGACAGCCTCTTGCTGTGAGGCAACAATGCCACCGCTGCACCACTGCGCCATCTGTTGTTAGCTTTTTGATGATGCTCAAATGGGGGATTGTGTCAAAGGCCTTCAAGGTAAGCTATGTGTACTGACTTTCCCTCATCCTGGGCCTTGATGACAGTCTCAAAGAAGTCAACCAGGTTCAACAGGCAAGATCTGCCCTTGACGAATCCGAACTGGGTGGGGTCAAATGCTTGGAGATTGCCTATGTCCTTGTTTTTGAGAATCATAATAATAATCTCTATGGAGTTACAGATCAGACTTGTCAAACTAATGGGGCGATCGGTTCCAGGGTCAGTAGTGGCACCACTTTTGTACAAAGGGATGACAATGGCAGTTCTCCACTCTACTGGAATGAAGCCTGTACTTTGGCTGTGGTTGAATACGATGTTTAATGGCAAAACTAGTTCTTGCTGCAGATGGTACAGAATACAGCCTGGGATACTATCAGGTCCCATGGAAGCTGTGTTCTTTGCCTTGGATAGGGCCTTAAACACTTGATCTATGTAGATGTGAGGTGTGGAACAAGTATCGGGATGTCAAATGGGCCTTTAGGGAGGATGGGGGGTGAAGTTTGTGCTGAACTTATCAGCTAACTGGTTGCTATGCGAACATGATCAGTGTAGGCGATGCCTTTAAATTTGAATTCAGAACAAACCTGGACTTTGCCATGGAGATTTCCGATGTAACTGAAGAAGGCTTTCTGGTTTCCCTTTGATTCAGAGGCTAGTTTTGATTCATAATTGGCTTTGGAGGTTTTCATTAATGATCTAATTTGCTTGTTGAGGCTAAGGAGGGAGTTTTTTCAATTTGGAATTTGTTCCTTCTTACCCTTGGACAGCAGTTTCTTCATTTTGCTGTAAAGCCTGTTGATAGAGGATGTCCACTGGACAGGTTTGTGTTTCCTTGAAGAGCAGGTTTTAGATCTGTTGGGTATGGCTGAGTCCATGCAGTTGTACAAGCGCTTGTATACTGCACTGGCATACTGTTTAGCATAGTTTTCTGCATCCTGTGATGGGGATGGTGGTATGAAGCTATTGATATCCTGTCTTAGGAGACTGTAGCCAGCTTTTGAGAAGTTTATATACATATATATATATATATATATATATATATATATATGTGTGTGTGTGTGTGTGTGTGTGTACGGATTCACTTCAGATGACCGAGTTTCCGAAATCTCGAAAATCATATGATCGAGACCATATGTTCGAGTTTTCAGAAACTTGAAAAGTGAACATAAAAAAAACACATTTACAGATGTTTTTGCAGGGGGGCAAGCCCCACTGCACCCCCACACCCCCCTACTTAAATATACTAACTCCGAAATTGCGCTACAGTGGCGAAAAGGGAAATCTCCCATTCTGCACTTCTGCAGACACTGCAGAATGGGAGATTTTCCTTTTCCCCGCTGTACCGCAATCTCAGAGATAGTTTATTTAAGTAGTAGGGGTGCAGAGGGCTTGTCCCCCTGCAGAATCCCTCACATAAGGCATTCACAGCATTTATTTAATCCTTCCTTCAGATGTTCGAGTTTCTGAAAACTCGATCATATCGTATCCACCATATGAGTTTCGAGATTTCGGAAACTCGATCATCTGAAGTGAACCCATATATATATATATATATATATATATATATATATATATATATATATATATGGATTCACTTCAGAAGCTCGAACTACTGAAATATCGAATTTCAGTATCTCAAGCCCAAAAAGCCGAATCCACAGACCAGCAAATGTTCAGAAGCGCGAAATTCAAAACCTCGAATACCAAAGGTATGGATGTATCTTCCATAAACACTTGTGTTGTGTTGCACATTCTAGAGGCACGGATAAATTGCCCCTTAACTATGCCTCTTTTTTGATATTCAGGGTGGTTACTTTGAAAATGTAAAAAAGCATTTGAATAGGTGGGCTTCCTAAACACACTGGATATAAACCTATTGTTAACTTTGTCCTTGACCAAATGCACATCCAAATAATTCAAGTTATCCAGACTCAGTGAGTGCGTAAAGGTTAAAAAGGAAGTAGTGTTGTTGATATAATGAATGAATTCCTCCATGCTTGCCCTATCCGTGCCTCTAGAATGTGCAACACAACACAAGTGTTTATGGAAGAAATTGGTTTCCTAAAAGAAAGATTCCTTGAAAGAGGGTATCCAAGCCTTTTGGTTGAAGAATTAGCAGCAGAAATTAGTAGAAGTAGGGAAACAAAATATCCACCTCTACTGGACACTACAGGTGCACCAACATGCCAAGTAGGCAGCAGCCTGCAGAACATGGAACAAAAATGATACATCCATACCTTTGGTATTGACCACGATGTTGTGGAAAATAGTGTAAAGAAATACTGGCCGATCTTAAGGCTGGATGATAGATTGGGTAGTATGATCCCAGAGTTTCCTAGATTCATTAGACGTAGGGGTACTAATATAAAAGAAATGTTAGAAATGATCCAGACCAAACCAATGGTATGCAGTGGTAACAAAAAAGAAGGCACATATAAGTGTGGAATGTGCAAACAATGCCCAGCTATATTTAATGGACATAGGTTATATTTACCAGCAAGAAAATTCCTATGTCAACCAAGGGGCTATTATAATTGTAATGCCAAATTAATTGTCTATTGGGGTTTATGTACAAGATGCAAAAGTTTCTACATAGGAAAGACTGAGAGAACTCTCAGAAGACGCATTTATGAACACCAGTACGACATAATTAAGAAAAAGGAAACTAATGCTTTTTATAGACATTCCCTTTTTTGTCCCAATATGGAAATTAAATTTATTATTTTAGAGCAGGTAAAGATGGATGAGAGGGGTGGTGACTGGGGGTCCCTTTTAGAATATAAGGAATTAATATGGCAGTTGAGATTAGACACGGGAAGGCGGCCAGGGCTCAATGACGCTTGTAGCATTAGTAGCATCTTGAAGCTAAGGAAGGCAAAATTATGAATTTTGAGTTTTTAGTGTTTTTAGGATTAACATATAGAAACAATGTTTTGGTTAATATACATTATATTTAAATATTTCTTAGAGTGCTTTATGCTATGAAATTATTAATAGATTTTATAAGTTACAAATTCATCAGCCAAGGCATTACAGTATTTACTACCTGATTATTGTGACATGGTAGGGCAGAATATTAAACGCACAAAGAAGGATATAGCATTGGCTTTTAAACATTGTTTTTAACATTGTATATTTTCATGGCAATCTATGCGCATATTAATAACTGATTATTGTTTTGTTTTTATATATATACATTTTTGAACACTGCAGCAAGTTGTGTTTAGCAATTGTTGGTTTTAAATATGTTTTTGTGCAAGTAAGGGATTTGAAGAGTTAATTAGACCTTCTCCCCTACTAATTGAACAATTGACTAGATTTTCAGTATGTATATAAAGAGCTGCTAGCTTGATATGATTGTATCTTGAAAAAGCTCAGCACCAGGCTGAGCGGAAGCGCTTGATGAGATTGTTGGTTTCGATTGTTTTATTAAGGCAAGAAAATTTTATCCAACTTGAAGCCTTTCATTTTCTGCTTCAGCGGAAGAAGGAACATTAGTATTTTGTCTGCCTTTTAATTCTGGATTTCCAGAACCACCTTCCAGGTCGTGGGTCTGTTTTGTTTTATTGGTATCTTTTGCTTGTTCCTGGTTTCTTTATACTATATGAAGGTGTTTGATCATTCCACAGTATATACTTATTTACATGAGAAACAATCCTAAGGAAGGTTAAGCTTCCTAAAAAATTAGTGAGACAACACAAGATCATGATCATGGGAGGCTAGGAATTGTGGGAGTCTAGTTAATAGTAAGGTACTTAGTCTGGGTTAACACAGGGGCATAGCCAGTGTGATTTGAGGTAGGGTTTAAGCTTGCTTTTAAATAAGCTGACAGAGGATATTGAGGTTAGCTGGCTTGGGAGGATGTTCCAGGCTTTACCTACTGTACTGGAGAACAAGGTGTCACCAGCTAAGTTGTTGGATTTTGATATTTGTACAAGTAGGTTATTAGCTGAGCGTAAGGTCTTGAGGTTGTTATAGGGGATTACTAGGGATGTAAGTATGGGTGTATTTTGAGGTAAATACAGGATCTTATGGGCTACTATTAATTGATTGAAAAGTATTAAATTTGGCAGCTTTAACCATCCTAACTGATTCAGATTGATACAGTGATGAGTTCTATAGGAGGACCCAGCTGCAAATCTGGCAATATTGTTGTAGGAGGATGTAAGTTTACTCAGATTACTTCTACATATTTTGGTATAGATAGGGAAGGCTTAGAGCAAGGTAGAGATGAGGTGGGTATGAGCAATAGTAACCCTGGCTGTTGGTGTAAGAAAGGGTTTTATTCTATAGAGGGAACCTAGTTTCTTGTTTACTATTTTTATGGTGTTATTAATGTGAGGTTCAAAGGACAAGTTGTTATCTATTAGTACCCTGAGTAGTTTGGTGGTTGGTTCAGGAGATATTATAGTTCCATCATTTGAAGTAATAATAAAGTTAAGTGGGGAGGTTCTGTGGGTGGGGGCAAATAGTAGCATTTTTGTTTTTTTGGGGGTTAAGGATAAGACGTCTTTGTAGGAGCCAGTTTTCAACTGTACTAAAGGTCATTTGGGTTAGTGACTGAAGTTCTGATTGAGAAGCAGCAGCGCATATGAGTGTGGAGTAGTCAGCGTATTGGATACAGTCAGCTTGAGGAATTACAGAATGAAGGTCATTTGTAAAGATGGAGAAGAGTAATGGGCCTAATATAGATCTTTGCGGGACCCCTAGAGTGACTGGGACGTGGGAAGATAAAGTATTTTCCCATAGTACAGCCTGTTGCCTGTTATGTAGGTATGATTGGAACCACTGTATAGTATGATTGTCCAATGACAGGTTTTTGAGTGTGTCTATAAGGAGGTGGTGATTCACCATGTCAAATGCTTTGGACAGGTCAATAAAAACAGCTGAGGATAGAGTATCAATATTATGATTACTGTTAATATGGTTAGTGAAGGATAAGAGAGCAGAGGTGGTGCTATGAAATGGTCTAAAGCCATGTTGACAGGGTGCTAATAAATTGTGATCGAGTAGGTAGGTTAACAGTTGTATGTGTATACATTTCTCCATTATTTTTGCCAAAGGAGATAGAATAGCTATGGGCCTATAATTGGACAACTCTTTGGAGTTACCCTTATGCAGGGGCATTATGTGAGAGACTTTCCAGATTAGCGGAATAGATCCTTCAGAAATAGTTCTGTTAATGAGGATGGATATGGGGTAGGCTATGACTTTAGCAGCTTTTTGCAGGTATTCTGCAGGTAATTTATCAGCAGAGAGAGTAGTGGGTTTAAGTTTCTGTATGAGGTTACAGACAAGTGAAGTGGGCACTGGCTGAAAATGAAATTGATGAGAATTATTGGTAAAGGTTGTGGCAGAGCCTGGGATGCTAGGGGATAGCTGGTTGGCTAGGGATTGTATGGTTTCAGTGAAAAAAAGTATTAAATGAGTCAGCTATTTGGATGGGATTGCTGTGATCATAGTCAGAGGGAGAGGGAGTACTTGAGCATCCAGGGTGTAGGAGGTTATTGATACGTCGCCAGAATTTTTGGGGATTATTTTGGTTGGTTTGTTGTAGTTGGTAGTAGTAGTTTCTTTTATCGGCTAATATGGCTTTTTTTGTTTCATTTCTTAGCTGTCTGAATTGCAGGTGGTCTGAGGAGCTTTTTGTTGAGTGCCATTTGGCCCATTGTTTATTTCTTTGGAGGATTTTTTGTTTGGTTGTTTTGGTGAGCTATGGTGCCGGTTTGGTTCTAATTCTAACTTTGCGTAATGGGGCATGGCTGTCTAAAATGGTTAGAAATTTAGAGTTAAAGTATTTCACGGCATTATCTATTGGGAGGTATTTCAGGGGTGACCAGTCACAGGTGACTAGTTCAGCTTGAAAGTGAGCAGGGTTAAAATTTTTGGTAGTGCGAATAGTTCTACAGATGGTAGAGTTTAGGATGACAGTTTTTGTTCTGATTAAACAGGTAAGCAAGTCATCATATGGGAAGGTAAATCCAGTATTAAAGATGTAAACTCCAGTAAAATAGATTCAGGTTTTATTCGCATGCGCCACCAGGGTAAGCGCTTTCAAATACAGCTTCATCAGACCGTTACATTTTGAAAACTTCAGACTCGTTGCATTATATATTCATCACATGTTAAAATTAATTAATCAATTAAGTTTTTTAAAGATGCATACTCAACACAAGTACATTGTGGAAGGTATATAAAATATAAACTACTATAATGTAAAATATCATACTCTATAACATTCAATTAAACTATTGTGCAAAAATGCTAAATGCCTATACCTATAAACAATGAATAATGCTTCTATTATTCAAATGGAGTAAACTTTCATACTACTGTTATTGTAATACATTGCTAATGGATGCAAAAACATTGTTTGAAAATGTAAACTTTCTATTTCTAACATATTAAATAAGCCTTAATAACTATAATTTTTTTTAAAAAATACATGTCCTATCAAAGCCTAAATTAAATCTAATACTATTAAATATGAAAAAATAATGGTACTAAAATATATCAATAATAAATACTGTGCAAAAACAACACTGACATTGTATAGACATACCAGAACAATATGACTAACTAATAATCAAATGTCTAGACCTTAAAACAGGTTTAAGTGAGACTCTCTCATTCAGGCCTCTACCTTTGTCTGCCCTCATTCTCATAATTCAATTAATTTCCTTCTTTCTTGTATTATTTCGTATATTGCCCTCCCTCACTATCGGAACAATGGTATCTATGACCATAAAACGAAAAACATGTTCTTGTCCTTTTGCCATCGTGTGTTTGGCTAAGGCATTGGTGACATAGCCTATCCTGATGGCATAAAGGTGTTCTCTAATTCTAGTTCGGAAAGCCCTATCGGTTTTACCAGCATAGAATGAGAGACATCTTTGACATACTGCTAAATATACCACATGGGTGCTGCTGCAGTCAGCAGACACATGGAACCTGAAATACTGGCCTGTGTCTGGATGTTTAAAACCATCACTTGCTTCAATATATGCACAAAAATTACATTTCCCACTAGGACGTGTACCTGTATAGTTGCAATGACTGGCTTTAACTATTGGGTCGCAGAGTAACCTTTTAAGGTTAGGTTTGTTCTTATATTGAAACTTCAGTTTATCCCCAACTATATTTCTTAATTCTAAATCAGTGGTAAGGACACACCAGTGGCTATTAATAAGCTCCATTATATCTTTGTTATCACTAGTATAATACATAGGTATCTTTAAATGGGATGTTCCATTGTTTTGTTGATTGGAAACATTTACTTGAGCAGAATAGTATGGTGCTGCTCTGTTTTCCCTTAGCTGATTCATATTTTGTAGCCCTGCCACGATCTCTGATTCCTTATAACCACGTTTAAGAAGTCTATATTTAAAGGCATTAATTTCTTGTTGGTATCCTTCTTCTGTTGCATTGAGGCGTGATATTCTCATGCTTTGTCCCTTAATAATGTTGCTAAATATATATGAGGGATGTATGCTACGCCGATGAAGGAAAGAATTCCTATAACATTTCTTTCTGTAAACACCTGTATTAACATATGTATTCCTTACTCTCTCAACAAGAACATGCAAAAACTCTATTATAGTGTCTGAATAATTAGACGTAAACTTGAGTAATGTAGTCATGCTATTCATGAATAGGACATACCTTTCTAAGTCTTCGACATTACCTTCCCATATGATGAAAAGAAATCCGTTCCTGATACCATACATTTGGAAATAGTTCTTCCTCTTCCCACATGACCAAAAACATGTTGGCGTAGCTATTGGCACATGATGTGCCCATAGCCACACCATCACGCTGAATATACATGTGTCATTCAGTCAACTTCCCTGAAAATGTACTTAACCTCTCCAACATAAATCTTGTCATTCCCACTTTCTTTGTACAACCAGTTCTCATGGACCCCCCCCTCTATGTTTTTTATTTCACTGTAACACCTCATCATTTCTACCGTCTACTCAGCTATCGTCTTCATATCATTCCCTGCACCACTATCTCACTTTTCTATAATGCCTCTACCAACCTGTTTCTCTGTGTGAACATCTGCATCTCATCTACACAAGTCACCTTTTCTACTGTTTTCTGTCCTTTCATCATCCTAATATATCTTTTTTTTCCTGATCTCATTTAATTTTACTCTGTATTTATTCAACATACATTTACTTCTGGTTTGCTTAACTATGTTTGTAATGTAAACACATCATTTAAATCTAATATACAACTAAATTCGAGCTTTCTTTTCAAAACATAACCTGTAAAATGCTGATTTTTTTAAATGATATTCTGGTCGGCATAGCACTGTATTGATAATACTGTTCTTCTTTATTGAATAATTGGAATTTTATTCCTGATTGACTTATCCGGGTCTATATTATCACAGCGAAGATTTCAATATTTGAACACCATTTGGGTGACACCAAATGTTCGAATATTGAAAACTTTGCAAGTGTAAATGGAGATTGGGTCAGCAAATTCTAAAACAAAGAATTATGGTAGGGTTTCTGATCACAACCATCTTACATGGGTGTCAAGAAATTCACCTCAGCTGTAGATGAAAGCAAAGTTCAATAAGTGAATTTTGATATTTATGTTGAGACCACCCAGTAAGACTTATGTTCAGAAAGATCTAATCATAATTCTTTATGTAGTGCATGGAGCTTTATCAGCTCCATTTACTATCAGTTACAGAAAACAAAATAGTTGGAACACATAGTATTTTAAGGATTTGAAAGCTATAAAACAGTTTTACCATTCAAGCAGCAAACATACCACAGTGTCCCTCTCAGGATTTAATTGCTTTAAAGACTGTCAGACTCCTCTCCCTGCCACACTTATTTGTTTAAAAGTAAGGCACAGCAAAGGAATTGACAGGTTTTAAAGCTGTTTTAGCTTCCGCTTTTGATATGTGTTGGCTGGAGCTGGCTACTGTCACATCCTAGCATGATAAGCACCTTTTTCACAACAGTTGTATAGCATAACCAGTGTGCTCCATACACTACAAATAAATACTAATAATGAATGAACTTCAGATTTTCCAGCTTTGCTTATATTAAGACTTCAGCATAACCTGTAATGATCTCAGCTTCAAGTGTTAAGTGTTACAATGCTAGGTTCATTCCCAAAATTTGAGTTTACCAGTGAAACAAATTCACACTTGGGTGCCTTGAATATATTTAGCAAAGATTTAAAAATACCTTTCTGCACAAGGTACACATGCAATGAACAGGTTTTATGTTTATAGTGAGTCTGTGCAAAATGCAGAAGAATATAAGCTAGTTTATATCCCAGTGTCTTTGCTATAGCTCATCTACACAACCTTCTTTAACATTTTCTTATTCTGACAGATGGGCAGATATTATCACCAGATATATTAATGGCTTCACGCATGAACCACAGAACTATCAGTACACATGTAAATATTTATTTGCTTTGCCTGAGAAGGTAAAGAATATAACTATTACATTCCACTGAAGGAATACAGTTGGTGTTATATTGTGAACTGGGCTATACAGAGATAGCTAGAAAAGTTATAAATGTTTTTTCAAGGTTAGTTACTTAGTTATAAATACTCATTCCACCATTGTTTCCAGAAAATACATAGCAAGTTACAGTTCCATTCTTCTAAAATAAGTAATTCTGTACATAACACATTGTTCAGCTTGCATTAAAAAAAGTACAGGCTTACGTTTTTAAATATTGATATTTTTGAGCAGTTTAATGTTGCAGCACACTCCTTCTAAACTATACTTATATAGGCCACAATTTCACTTTGAAACTGTGGATTTATATAGCATGTGCAAATAAATCTCCTTTTACAAAAAAAAAACTGATATCATTAGTCATGTATTGGGATTCCAGCAAACTGTTAATGAAAGGCTGATGCTAAAAGTAAATTCCAAGCTTCTTATTTTTTTAAGAAAAACTCTCGGCCAGATTCAGGAAGGCTTACACGGAGTTCAAGAGTAGTGTAAGCCTCCGTGTAAGCCTCCCGATTCAGGAACAGCCCAAATCTCCGTGTAAGAGACAGCTAACACGTCTCTTACACGGACTGGGTGTGGAAATGCTCAATACCTCATTTACAGCTCAAAGATATGCAAATGAGGTATCTGAGCGATCCACGAAGCAGAAACCAGTCCGTGTAACGGACGTGTTAGCTGCAGAAATGTACTCAGCTGACAACTGAGTACATTTCTGCAAAATTAAAAACGGAGCTATGTCAGCTCCAAATAAAGGGTGCATATGTTGCATTAAGCATGCCAATGGCCAAATATGTGGCCATTGGCATGAAAAACTGTTGCAAAAATAAGTTATATAACTTTTTTATTTCATGGGATTTTTGGGTTTAACTGCAGCGCACACCGCAAACGGTGCGCTACCTAAAACTGAAAACCGAAGCTTATAAGCCCACAATTGTGGGATTTATGTATTACATTGAATGTCAATGGAGGGACTTGCAGACCAAAAACAATATGGCCTCCGTTTAGTGGTTGTCAAGGGGGGGAAGCTCCGTGTAAGACATGTAACTAGTCATTACTAGGCAATCCTGTGTGAATGAGGGTTACAATACTGAATCACACTGTCACATAGGTAATGAGCACTGTCTGAGTAGTGTAAGAGTTAGAGAAGGGGGAGGAACAGAGTAAGAGGTAGGTGACATCATGGGGGGGAATGATAGCAATAAATGTACCAGATTGGAGGGCAATGTAAGGTAACAGATGACAGACAGACATCAGGGAGGGAGGTGTGTCCCAACAGAACACTAGGAAAGTCAAGAAATTGAGGGTATACGCTATCCCTATACTCAAAGTTTCTTGAAATACGTGCATTGTGGCGTGATAGCGTGTAAGGCAGGTTCAACATGTGGGGCGTGTTGCAAACCGTTTACAACGGTTTGCGTGGCGTGCGTGTAAGGCAGTGTCTTGCGTTTTAGCATGAATCAGCCTAGTTCACACCGTGTAAGGATGTGTGCGTGCGTGTAACACCGTGTAGGGATGTGTGCGCGTGTTTAAGTGACTGTGAGCATGTTTAAGCTGGTGTGCAGATTGCTCCCCCTCAGGAAACAGAAAGGAAACAGGAAACAACTAAAATCCAGGGAAACTGCCAGAAGATACTACTGGAGTTAATTGGTGGAAACAATTAGAAGCAGGCAATTACACAGGCAGACTAGAAGCCCAACCCAGCACTTAAAACACTGCAAAGAGCAGTGCAGGCTTTTTCTCACAACAGATACTGCCAGAAACTAAGCTATCAGAATTGAAAACTGAAAAAAGCTGAACTCAGAGCAGAAATGCTAGGGGCTGCCATAGCTATTATAATCAGGCATAGGCGAATTGCTGAGGGTGGTGACAATGCAGATGCTGACAGACAACCCAGAGTGAGGAGAAGGAGAAGAGTATACAGGCCCAGGGTCACCTACCATGGGTTACATGAGCTGGAGATAGTAGAGCGCTATAGAGTGGACAGAGAGCTCCTGCAGCAGATTGTTGAGCTGTGCAGGCCACGCCTCCCACACAGAACCAACAGAGGGGAACCCATCCCAGTGGAAACCAAGGTATGTGTTGGCCTAAGAATACTAGCAACAGGTACCTTCCAGAGACCAACTGGCAATATGATGGGGATATCACAGGCATCAGCCTCCAGGGTACTACACCAGTTCCTGGATGCCATGTCAGCACATGTCGGTGATCATGTATATTTCCCCAATGCCCGTGAGGTATTGGCCAGCAATATGCATCTCTTCCAGCAAATAGCGGAATACCCTGAGGTACTGGGTGCTATAGACTGCACGCACATACGCATCAAAGCACCAGCAGGAGAGTGGGGTAGAGCCTACATTAACCACAAGGGATACCCCTCCATCAACTGCCAGTTCGTGTGTGATGCCCAGGGCATAATAATGAATGTGTGTGCTGGCTGCCCTGGGAGCTACCACAATTCCCATATCTGGCATCTGACGCAGCTGTATCAATCATTTGCCAATGGGGACTTCCCACACGAACACCTAGTGGGGGATGCAGGTTATGCACTTGAGCCGTGGCTGATGACACCCATCAGAAATGCACACACACCTGAACAGGAACGCCATAATGAGGCACACGCACAAACACGTAATATCATAAAGCGTGTGTCTGGGCTGCTCAAGTCACGGTTCCGGTGTCTGGACACATCTGGTGGAGCCTTGCAGTACACACCAACTACATGTACCCAAATGATCATGATATGTGCTATGCTACATAATATGATCCTGCGGAAACAGCTGCAGCAGGACCAGCACAGGGCTGGGCCAAACATCCCCCCACCATTGCCAAGGCCACCACAGGCAGGGGGTGACTCGGAGGAGGAACAACCTGACCTTGTCCCAGTAGGCAGAAGGAGGCATGCCCAGTATGCCCTGGCCTTGGCAAAGAGGCAACGCATAGCACATATGCTTGGTCAGTAGGAACACTGGGACTGATACCCGCTCTGACTCACTCATACAGTAACAGGGATGCCTAACATGACACAACCTGCTTCCAAACATGTACAGGGAGTGTAGTATGTGTATCCAACAGAGGTGGCCCTGCAGCACCACCTGAGGCATGAATGCCATGTGTTAAGTAATGTAATACCATGTACCATATGCACACCTGAGGACCCCAACTAACATCCACCCTCAAGAATCATAAACCACAAAAACACAAACCCACCTCATGGGTACCACAATGGATAGGAACCTAGATGTAATGCTACCCAATGCCAGAAGTATAAACATCAAGATGTGTGCAGTGTAAACACACACAGTATAGAGAATGTAGATATCAGTGCTGTAATAGAAAACAGGGTCAAAGCCCACATCAGCACCCTGACACTACCAGGTCACACGTCATACAGTGATGTACATGTGCAAAAACATGGAACAAGATACAAAATGAGGGTGACTAGCAATAAATAGCATGGATAACCACACACCCATGTTTGTACCACAACAAGAAGCAACATGGAATAGCCATGGTCAAAAACCAATGGCTAAAACCGACTACTACTATATAGCTTGCTGCAGACCACTGTCCTAATAGCAGGAACTGCCCCAGGCCTATGTTTATAGGTTCATAGGTTCATACTAGGCTATCTGCCCTAGGGCATTAATAAGCCTAGCCCAGAGTTTTGTGGCTTCTGCCACCCCTTCAAGTTGATGGATAATATGCCCATTATTTTGCTGTGCCTCTGTCAAGCAGTGATACTGAGGTTATCCCTGGGGTATACCTGCAATCTCCCATCCATTGGTCAAGATCTCACTTGAACAAAGCCAGTGAGGTGCTCAGCCTCACATGTACCAGGATGTTGTTCCACAGCATAGGGACTCTCTGGGTGATGAATCTGTCCCTCCAGCACATCCTATTAATATCTGTGTTGAGGTTTAGGTCTCCTGCCCTTGTAGTTCTGATGGATGTAGAGGTCTTTGCATGTTCAATAATTCTGGGTTGGACATAGCCTTGTATGTCAGGCACAGGTCACCTCTGAGCAGACGGTAAGTGACTGAATACTGCTGGAATTCCTTCAGTCGGGCAGCATAAGAAATATGTTTGAGACCCTTTCACCTCCAGTTGAGGAATTTGTGGGCCCATCCAATTGCCGCAGGTGTTGGGTCAGATACATTCTGAATGGGGCATTGTATGCAATCATTGGTCTGATGAGTGATGCGTACAGGGGAACAATGACCTCCCTTGATCTAGATGTGAATCCCTGCATGATGAGGTGGCCAATGTAGAAGGCCTTCCAAACTACCCTGGCAATGTGAGTGTCAAACAAAAGGTTACTGTCAACCTGGGTGCCCAGGTCTCTGATAACCTCCTCTGTGCTTAGAGGATTGCCACCTAGATGGGAAGTAGTAGTAACCTTGTTCTTCCTGAAGGGTATGGCTATGCATTGTTTAGTGTTTAATGTAAGGCCATGGCTGTGGCACCAGTTATCCGTGTCTATGAGACCCTTCTGAAGGATGTCTGTGTCAGATGGGTTTCCAACTATGCTTCCCAGTTTGCAGTCATCTTCAAACTTTGTCAGCCATAATCCTCCTGTGTTTGCTCGTACTTCTGAAAAGTAGATGCTGAACAAATGTGGGCCCAGGACTGAACCCTGTGGGACACCACTTGTGACAGCTCTGGAGTGTGACATGGCACCAGCAACTTTGACCCTGTGTGTTCCATCACTTAGCTAGTTTGCAACCCATGCTGTAATGTATGGGTTCACAATTAAGCTGGTGATGTTTTCAATGATACCTGAGTGGGGTATTGTGTCGAAAGCCTTTGCCAGGTCAAGGTAGGCTGTGTGGACTGCCTTGCCCACGTCAATGGCCTGGGTGACTGTTTTGAAAAAGTCAACCAAGTTTAAAAGGCATGATCTGCCCTTGACAAAGCCAAACTGGATTGGATCCAATGTCTGCAAGTCCCCTATGTCTTCATTTATAATTCCCATTATGATCCTCTCCATAGCTTAGCAGAGCAGGCTTGTCAATCTGATGGAATGGTAGTTTCCGGGGTTGGTGGAGGCACCTCCTTTGTGAAGTGGGTCCACCATTGCCGTATGCCACTCCTTGGGCACATATCCTGAGGTGAGGCTAAGATTAAACAGCTGCCCTAACTGCGGGTGTAATTACTCATTGAGTTCATGGAGCACACAACTGGGGACACCATCTGGTCCCATGGATAAAGTGTTTTCTGCCTTGGATGGAGCAGTTCCCACCCCAGCATTGGAGATGTTTGGGGGGCTACAATCCTCTGGTGTAGATACCCCTCCAGTTGGGAATCTGCAATGAACCTGTCAGCCAGTATGTTGGCAATGTCTGTAGGTGCAGTGATATCTACATCATTCCGAACTAATTCTGAGCATATCTGGGAGTTCCCTCCCAGGTTTCAAACATAGGCAAAAAGGCCTCATGATTGTCCCTTGAGTCCTGAGTGGGTTTACTCTCAAAACTTGCCTCGGATGATTGTATGGGGGAACCCAGTGTTTTACTCACAATGAGCAAGGGTGTCTTCCCTCCTATGGATTACGCTCTATCTTGTAGTAGCTCCTTCCTTGTGTTGTAGAGCTTGTTTATGGCTAGGGTCCACCAGACTGGATGCTTGCCTGTGGTACAAAGAGTCTTTGTTTTGTTTGGGATTGCCTGATCCATGCAGTCCTGGAGGTGCTGGTAGAAGGCATTTCTAAGTGATACAGTGGCTTGGGTAATGGTGTCCGCTGGCTTGGGGGCCTTGAAAGAGACCACACCAGTCCTTAGAAATGTGAAGTCGGCATTTGAGAAGGTCTGCACTGTTTGTTTTTCCATCTGGGGTGTGGGTGGGATGTGGACTCCCACTGAGAGTAGTCCATGATCTGATCTCACCAATGATGGGTATACTTCTGGTGTTGAACAGTGTGACCCCATGTTTGTGATGATGAGTTCTAGTATGTTGCCTCCACTTGAGGGGATTGGGACCAGTTGCTCCATGGCATTTCAGTGTATGAAGTCTTGGAACCTTTGTGTTAGAGTGTTGTGGCATGATTAGTGATCCCAGTCTATATGTGGATAGTTGGAATCACCCAGTAGGATGGTGTTTGGAGATACACTTATCCCCTTCAGTGTTTGCAGGATAGCTGTGTGAGGTACCTGAGTTTGAGAGGGTGGCATGTAACATGCTACAAACTGCAGAGCAGTCTTGCCTATGGTCACTGGCACCTGGATGGTCTCCAATGCATCGTGTGTTGCCACCAACAATGAGGTGAGGGTGTCCTTGATGAATATGGTCACCCACCATCCTTCTTGGTGTTGTCCGGATGCTGGTGCCGGAATGCATGATATGAGGTAACACCCGATAGTGCCGGGGTGCTGTCAGAAGCTGTGAACCAAGTTTCAGGCACAGCACATACATCAATGTGCTACATACTGAGAAGGGCATAGAGTGTGTGCAGCTTGAGGTTGAGACCTCTGGCATTGAGCAGCAGTACCCTTAGTGTCTTTCCTTTACTGTGTTCAAGAGTGGTAGGTGTAGAATCTGAATCTTGCATAAAAAAGGCACAATGGGGGTGGCAAGAGCATCATCCGAAATCCGGAAGCCCAGGGGTGACAGGTGCAAGCCGTCCCTTGCAAATCACCGTGGCCTGTCCAGCATGTCATCCCAGGCAGACAGACATTGGCCCCCCTTTGAATGACACCATAGTCTAAGCAAAATATTACAGCTGATCATCTTGTCTCTGTTTATGTGGCATCATACGTGGTGAAGGTAGGATACTGCTGAAGGTCAGGGTCATACCTGCCTGGCCTGCATAATCAGAGGGATCCTCTATGTCTCTTTCCATGTAGTCCAGGGAGGTACATCCCAGGTCATTCACACCAGCATGGATAATGACTGGGTCAGACCTGTACTTGCAGTTGAGTGACCTGAGTGCTTGCATTATGTGATGGATTCCAGTGCCCGATAGGCAGCTTACTGTGACCTCCTCCGTACCCGATCTGGTGAGCGGGGCGTCAGTGTGTCTGACTATGGAGTCACCTATGACAAGTGTGTCTGGCATTGTGTTTGGCCTTAAGGGCTGTGACTGTTTGGCACACCGACTCTGTGGTCAATGTGTTGCATGTGCTGTGCCCTGTGGAGGCAGTTGTGTGAGTGTCTGCTGTGGTGGCCACTGCCATTCTGGTAGAATTCTGATCAGAGCCTCCGAGAGTGTCTCTGTGTGTCTATGTGTATGATCTTAAGTTGTGATAGTGCCATGTGAGACTGGATTTGTGATGTGTGTGTGGTTACCTTCACCTTCTCTCTGGTCTTGCTAGTCCTATATTGTGAGAGCTCAGCCTCTACTTTGGCTATATAGTTGCATCTCTCACATGTATGTGTGTTTTATGGCAGAAGGAGAGGGTTGTCAGTGTACATGAGGCAAGTGTAACATTGCCTCAATATTCCCAGGTTCACCAGCTGAGCAGGAGAGGACACTAGCAACTGATCTCTAGACATGCTAGAAGGAATAGACAAAACAATGTTGGAATACAGGGAGATATCAAGCCCCCCAAACCACATCATACTGTTTGATTGATAATAGCTACACATACACTGGTGTTGCATAGTGTCATAGTCTACTACTATGCTATCTGCCCTAGTGCATGTATAAGCCTAGCCATAGTGATGTGGCTATTGCCACCCCTTATACTGGTAATAACTGTACAGAATAGATTCTGAAGATTGTGCCTCTGACTTAGTAGTGACACAGTATGACCCCCTTATGTAATTGCATAAAATGACTGTGCCTCTGTCTAGTCTGTGCCTCCGTCTCATATGCAGTTGTCCAGATGTCTCCTGAAGAGAGTCAGTGAGGGACTCTGTCAAACATGGACTGGGATACTCTGCTAGAGTGTGAGATGCCTCTGAGTTATGACTCTGTCCCTCCAGCATGTCCTATACAGGTATGTGCTGAGGTTCAAATCCTCAGCTCTCATGGCTCTGGTGGATTTGGATTGCTTGCAGTGGAGCATGTCCACCAAATCCTGATTGGACATGGTCTTGTATGTCAGGCATAGGTCACCTGTATGTATGCAGTCTGACACTGAACAAAGCTGGATTTCCTCTATTCTGGAAGCATATGACATGTGTTGAAGAACCCTGATCTTCATGGTAGGTACTTTTGGGGTGTCTCCAGCTGTTGCAATTGCTGGGCGAGGTACATACCATATGGGGCTTTGTATTCAATCATGGGCCTGATAAGGGATAAGGATAGTGGAACAATGACCTCCTATGATCTTGATGGAAAACCCTCCATGATAAGGTGGACAAGATAGAAAGTCTTCCTAACCACTTTGGCAACAGGGGTGTCAAAAGAGATGTCACTATCTACATGTGTCCCCAGGTGTCTGATTTGTTGTCTGTGCTCAGTGGGTTGCTGTCTATGTATTGATCTGTGGGTACTTTGTTCCTCCCAAAGGGGATGAATACACATCAGTTGCATTCAGTTTCAGGCCATGCGTCTGGCACCAGCTATCCACCTTTGTGACGGCATTCTGCAGTATTTGTGTGCCGGCTGATGTATTCACTATGGTGCCTAGGTTGCAGTCATCTGCAAACTTTGTCAGCCACAACCCCCCTATGTTTGCTTTCACATCTGAAAAGTAAATACCAATTAAGAGGGGTCCCAGGACACATCCTTGTGGGACACCACCTGTGACTGGCTTCGAATCTGACAAGGCACCTGCAATGTTGACTTTATGGGTTCTGTTTCTTAGCCATTTTGCAACCTATGACATATGCTGTTATATGTCAGCTGTTGAGCTTGGCTATGATGCCTGAGTGTGGTATTGTGTCACAGGCCTTAGCCAAGTGCAGGTAGGCTGTGTGGACTGCGTAGCCCTCATCGATGGCCCTACTGACAGTTTCATAGTAGTCAACTAGGTGCAAAAGGCAGGATCTGCCCTGTGCAAAGCTGAACTAGGTGGGAACAAGGGTCCGTAGGTCAGTAATGTGTCTGTGTAAGAGCTCCATAATGACTCTTCCCATATCTTTGCAGACAAGGCTGGTTAAGCTTGTGTGGTGGTAGTTGCCATGGTCTGTGGAGGCATCTCCTTTGTGGAGTGGGACCACTGTTTCCGTACGCCAGTGTTCAGGTACATATCCTGTAGCAAGACTAAGGTTAAATAGCAGTTGTATATACGGGTCCAGCCCCTTCTGGAGTTCACATAGCATGCAACTGGAGATACCAGCAGGTCCCATGGATGCTGTGTACTTGTCTTTGCTGTGTGTGGCTCTCACATGGACATCCAAGATGACAGTGAGGTTACATACAGCAGTGATAACTATCTTCTTTTGGGGGTGAGGGAGGGGGTAAATTGCACTGAAGCTGTCCGCCGGAATGTTGCCAATATCTGTCAGGTCACTGGAATATATGTTGTTGTGTACCAACTCTGAGCATATCCGAGGGTTCACAACCAGGTGTCTGACATAACTGAAGAAATCAGTGTGGTTACCTTCATTGTCTTTGGTGATTTATGTCCCCAAGTTGACCTTGCATGTCTTTATGAGATAATGTAGCTTTCTACTAGTGCTGATCACAGCTGTCTTCCCTTTTGGAGATGTAGCTCTGTCTTGCATTAGTAACCCTCATCTGTCATACAGTTTGTTTATGGCTGGGGTCCACCAGACAGGACACTTTCCCTTTGTGTAGAGGGTCCTGTTTTTATTTGTGATTGCATGGTCCATGCTGTCTGACATCTAGCTAAGGGAGGTCATTGTGGTTCTGCAGTTATCTTTCATCAGCATTAGAAATGACCACAACAGCCCCTGTGGGTGTACCTCATGCAGACACATCCAGCACCTGTAAAGTCCACAACAGTACCTCACCAGGAGTATGACAGAGCTGGAACACATGTAATGTGTAGTCTGATTAAACAGAGTGCAGCTCCACACACTGCCATGCTGTCCACCCAGATGCAAGCTGTGCCTGATGTAGAAAGCCATGTCCAAGCTGGAATCAATGCACATGCTGCACCTTGTACAATCTGAATGGCAGGGAGCTATGCACATGAGGGACCTGAACCCCAGCACTGACATATATAGGACAGGCTGTACTGCATTATCCAAAACACAGAAGCCACCCCCACACATGAGTAAACTACCAGTACAGGTTGTCCGTAGAGACACTCGTTGAGTCCCCACAACAGGAATCCTAATGAGTGGATGGGAGATGGGAGGTTTACCCTGGGTATCAATGTTATGTCACAGGTAGACAGAGGCACAGTATACTAAACAAGACATATGTCATGGCAAACTTCACTTACAATGTGTTGATGGACAAACACACTCTCCGACTAGCATTAGAAATGGCCTAGGGCACATCAGTAGTGTTCGCCAATGTACACCCATGTTGTGGAATACACTACTGATGTTGGATGAGGTTGTTGTAAGTAGTTCACATCTGAACATAATGCAACATGGTCAGATAGGTTCATAGGTACATAGGTTTATACTAGGCTATCTTCCCTAAGGCAGGTATAAGCCTAGCACAGAGTTCATTGGCATACACCACTCCTTATATGGAAACAGTTCTGTGCCCATTATTGTGTCATGCCTCTCTCCAGCAGTGACACCGTGACGATCCCCGGGTTAAACGTATGACCTTCCATCCACAGGTCAACATACCTCTTGAACACAGCCAGCAAGGTGCTCTGCCTCACATGGACCGGGATTGTATTCCACAGCATAGGGAGTCTCCGGGTGATAATTCCATCCCTCCAACATGTCCAGCGTACATCCCTGCTAAGGTGTAAGTCACCTGCACTAGTGGTTCAGGTGGATCTGCTGATTCTGAGGTGGAGCATGTCCATTAATCCCTGTTTGGACATGGCCTTGCATGTCAGGCACATGTCACCTCTAAGCAGACGGTTTGTGAGTGAATAGAGTGGGAATGTCTTCAATCTGGCAGCATATGACAGCTGCTGGGGTTCCTTGATCCTTTAGGTGGGGACATTCAGGGTGTCTCCAATTGCTGCAGATGTTGGGTGAGATACATCCAGAATAGGGCATTCTACTTGATCACCGTTCTGATAAGTGAAGAGTACAGGGGAACAATCACCCACTAGATCTGGATGTGAATCCCATCCTGATCAGGTGGGCAATGTAGAAGGTCTTTCTAGCCACATGTTGTGCACTTTGACTTCAGGCCATGGCTCTGGCACCAGCTATCAGTTACCGTGAGTCCCTTGTGAAGGATATCCGTGTCTGATGCACTGTCCACTATGGCGCCCAGTGTGCAGTCATCTGCAAACATTGTCAGCCAAAGTCCTCCTATGTTGGCCTGTACTTCTGGGAAGTACATGACAAACAATGGGGGCCAAGGACTGAGCCCTGTGTGACACCACCTGTGACCAGCCTGGAGTGTAACATAGTGCCAGCAACTCTAACCCTGTGGGTCCCGTCCTTAAACCAGTTTGCAACCCATCTTGTGACATATGGGTTTACATTTCAGTTGTTAGGGTTTTCCACAATACCTGAGTGGGGTATTGTGTTGAAAGTGTTTGCAAGGCCAAGGTAGGCTGTATGGACTGCCTTTCCCCAATAATGGCCTAAGTGACCGTTTTGAAGATGTCAACCCAGTAAAAAAGGCATGATCTGCCCTTGACCAAGCCAAAATGGGATGGGTACAATGTCTGCATGTCCCCCATATCTTTGTTTATGAGCTCAATTATGATCCTCTCCATAGCTTTGCAGACTACACTTGTTAAGCTTATGGGGCAGTAATTATCATGGTCTGTAGAGGCACCACCTTTGTGCAGATGTGCACAACTGGACCCTAACCAGGCTGTTGTGCACACTATGGAAATGTAAAGCAGTGATAGGACTAAAGCCCAGGATACTGACCACCACAGTGAAAGTACTGAACCACTACACTATACAGTACTACAGTGTTAGGTCAGTATGAACGGATGTTGACAATTGTGTGCAAAGTATCCCATGCAAAACCTGCAGGCACAGTATACTCCCTGTTGTGTTCACACAAAATGCATCTGGACAGTAACTACACAACATGGCACAGAACACACAACCATAAACTGGAGGTATTTGTTGAAGGTCACACTCATCCACAAATGTGATGTGCTGCAGAGTTCAACATATGGAAAGCCCACACTGGGCATGCTCACACACTTAGATAAATGAGACATCTTTCACACAACATGCCATGGGAAGGCTGAACTGGGCATGCTCACACACTTGGTCCAAATGTTACTCCTAGCAAATGTGAAAACACACCGGAGGATGCTCATTCCCCTTTCTAGACACTGATCATGTAAGCACCCTATAAGTATATCAGGAGAAAAGGAATCTCTCAGTAATCCGAATAGCGCGCTCTGCTAATGCGTCCGTCTCTAGTGTCATAACATAGTTAGGTAGGGGTTTGAATCCGGCAAGTGTGTGTGAAGGGGGGTAAGTGTGTGTGTCAGTGTGTATAAAACGAGCATCCCTTTTGGCAACTGGAAAACACACCACAGGATGCTCATTCCACTTTCTAAACTCTGATGATGTCAGCACCCTATAAGTATATCATGTGAAAGGGAATCTCCCAGTAATGCGAATAGCGCACTGCGCTAATGCGTCTGTTTCTAGTGTCATAACATAGTTAGGTAGGGGTTTAAATCCAGCAAGTGGCAAGTGTGTGTGTGTAGAGGAGTAAGTGTGTGTGTCAGTGTGTATGAAAACAACATCCCTTTTGGTAACTGGAAAACACACCACAGGATGCTCATTCCACTTTCTAAACTCTGATGATGTCAGCACCCTATAAGTATATCATGTGAAAGGGAATCTCCCAGTAATGCGAATAGCGCACTGTGCTAATACGTCTGTTTCTAGTGTCATAACATAGTTAGGTAGGGGTTTAAATCCGGCAAGTGTGTGTGTGTAGAGGAGTAAGTGTGTGTGTCAGTGTGTATGAAAACAACATCCCTTTTGGTAACTGGAAAACACACCACAGGATGCTCATTCCACTTTCTAAACTCTGATGATGTCAGCACCCTATAAGTATATCATGTGAAAGGGAATCTCCCAGTAATGTGAATAGCACGCTGTGCTAATGCGTCTATCTCTAGTGTCATAACATAGTTAGGTAAAGGTTTGAATCCAGCAAGTGTGTGTGCAGGGGGGTAAGTGTGTGTGTCAGTATGTATGAAAAGAACATCCCTTTTGGCAACTGGAAAAAACACCACAGGATGCTCATTCCACTTTCTAAACTCTGATGATGTCAGCACCCTATAAGTATATCATGTGAAAGGGAATCTCCCAGTAATGCGAATAGCGCGCTGTGCTAATGCGTTCGTCTCTAGTATCATAACATAGTTAGGTAGGGGTTTAAATCCAGCAAGTGTGTGTGCAGGAGGGTAAGCGTGTATGAAAAAAACATCCCTTTTGGCAACTGGAAAACACACCACAGGATGCTCATTCCACTTTCTAAACTCTGATGATGTCAGCACACTATAAGTATATCATGTGAAAAGGAATCTCCCAGTAATGTGAATAGCACGCTGCGCTAATGCGTCCGTCTCTAGTGTCATAACATAGTTAAGTAGGGGTTGGAATCCAGCAAGTGGCAAGTGTGTGTTCAGGGGGGTCAGTGTGTATGAAAAGAACATCCCTTTTGGCAACTGGAAAACACACCACAGGATGCTCATTCCACTTTTTAAACTCTGATGATGTCATGTGAAAGGGACTCTCCCAGTAATGCGAATAGCGCGCTGTGCTAATGTGTCCGTCTCTAGTATCATCACATAGTTAGATAGGAGTTTGGATCCAGCAAGTAGCAAGTGTGTGTGCAGGGGGGGGTAAGTATGTATGACTGAAATCCCCCTTTTGGCAACTGGGAGAACACACTACAGGATGCACATACCCCTTTCTAAACGATATCACAATTATGTATGGCTTTTGAGTACAGACATGCCACGTGTGTTTTGCCCACACAGAATGCCCATGTGTGCAGGTTGTCCCTCACAATAATGCATGACATTGATTAAACCAGTTATGGCAATGCACACGTGATGTATGTGTGTGCCAAATACACATATGTACCTGTGACCTTCAATAGTTACCATGTGTGATGCCTGACACATGTGAATACATGGTATTTGCACAGGGTAACATTATGACTGTGGTCTTCTGTGCAGGTGCTGCATGTGGGATGTGTATATACAGTGTGAGATGTAGATGCTATCAGCCTAGTAGTGAGGGATACACACCGGGTCTGGGGCATATAGTCTACATGTTGCTGATGTACAGGTGCTGCATGTTTTCACCTGTTGTGGGAGTGGTAAGACGTTATTCCACAGCAATGCAGTGACAGCATGCTAAGAACCGTTCAGCCAGGGTGTTGTAGCTACACTAATTCATTAGCATTCAGTAATATGTCAGAATCCCTGGTGAGGGTCTGATGCCAACCAAGGTCAGGGTCTACCAGCCTGTGTCACTTGCTCAGTGATCCCTTCCATGTTCCCTATCATGTATCCCAGTGAGGGACATCCCACATCAGCTGTGGTGGCATGGACAATGACTGAGTCATATGTGTCCATGCATCTGACTGACCTGTATGTTTGTGTTATGTGGTGGACCACAGTGCTCCACGAGCATATCACTGTGACCTACATTGTCCAGCCTGGTGAGCATGTTCTCACTGTACTGGACAATAAAGGTACCTAACACAACTGCGGCAGTAGTGTTGTATAGCTGTACAGACTGTGCTTGTTTGACACACAGGATTTGTGTGCTATGTGTTATGCGTGTGTGCAGGCCTAATGTATGCCTGTGTGCCAGCTGCAGAGATGTCTGCCAGTCATGCAGGATGCTATCCTTAGGCTCCACAACTGACCTGGTGTGTTTCCATGCTTGTATTGCTGTCCGTGTAGGTCCACATCAGATTGGTATTGCTGTCACTGTAGAATTTCATGCCACCAGACAGGTTATGCCAGTACTGGGTTCAGAGTGCTTAGTCCACAGTTCGGCCATGTGTTTCCATCTCATACATGTGTTGTACATCCATGGGCAGGGGATAGGGTTGACTGTGTACATGTGGCAGCTGTGACATTACTACATGACACACATATCCCACAACTGTACCATAGAGGTGACTGACAACTGACCTTTGCACATGCTACCATAGTATTGAGATTGCATTGGTGATTAACAGCACATAGGGCCAATGGTGAACAAGATACATAGGTCCATAGGTTCATACAGGGATGTCTGCCCAGGACATGTATCCCCCTAGCCAGAATGTGTGTGGCTTTCAACATGCATTGTAAATCTGTCTTGCTATGCCCTTTTCCAAGGTTAGTATACTGTGCCTCTGTCTCACAGTGACACATAAGTGATACCCAGGGTAACCCTACAATGTCACATCCAGTCATTAATATCACTCTTGAAGACAGTCACTGAGTCAGTCTGCCTAACCTCTATTGGGATAATATTCAAGAATGAAGGGAGCCTCCAGAGTTGTGAATGTGCCCCTCCAGCATGTCCTATGTATATCACTCCTGAGGTTCAAGTCTTTCCAGCATGTATCCTGATGGGATCTGGATATTCTGAGGTTTAGCATGGCCATTAAGTGAGGGTTTTACATGGCTTTCTATGTCAGGCACAGATTGCCTATGAAGAGGCAGTATGCCACCGAGTAGAGTTTGCAGTCACCTGCGACTTGCTCAGCCACAGTACTTCCATGTTGGCCTGTACCTATGGTAAATATATAATGAACATGACAGCTCCCAGGGCTGAGCCTTGTGGGACACCACTTGTACCAGGTTAGGCTGACATGGCTCCAGCAAGTCTAGCCATGTGTGTTCTGCCCTTGAGCCAGTGTGCAATAACCATAGTGACATACGGGTTAATATGTACACTGGTGAGCTTCCCTATAATGCACAAGTGGGTATTGTATCAAAGGCTTATGCAAGGTCCAGGTAGGCTGTGTAGACCTCCTTCCCCTTGACAGTGGCCTTGGTGACTGTTTCAAAGAAATCAAACAGGTTTGAGAGGCAGGATCTGCCATTAACAAAGCCAAACTGTGTATGGTGACATGTCTGTAGGTACACAATATCTAGATATGTGAGGTTCATGTTGATCCTTGCCATAGCTTTGCAGACAAAGCTAGTCAGACATATGGGGCGAATAGTGTCCAGGATCCGTGAAGGCACCACCTGAATGTAGAGGGACCACTGTTGCTGTATGCCACTCTCTGGCCACATATCGTGTAGTAAGTCTGGGATTGAACAGTGGTGTTATGTCTGGGTGTAGCTCTTCTTGTGGTTCATGTAGGACACAGCCTGGGACACTGTCTGGTCCCATTGATGCAGTGTTTATTGCTTTGGGAAGGGCATCTCTTACCTGAGCATCTGTGATGTCAGGGGGGGCAGCACTCTGCCGCGAGACATATTTGCCCTTTCGGTGTGCTGGGGGGGAGAAGGCAGCAGTGAACCTGTCCACTAGGATGATGGCAATGTCTGTGTGTTTTGTATTTGTGTGACATCTTGGATTACCTCTGAGCATATCTGGGTAGTACCACCCAGGTTCCTAACATAACTACAGACAGCCTTGCGATTATCCTCAGTGGCTTGTGGAATCTTCTCTCAAAGATGGCCTTAGACAATTGTATGGGTGCCTGTAGTTGTCTCCCAATAACCATCAGTGGTGCCTTCAGATTTTGGGAGGTTGTTGTATCATGTGGTGGCGTCATCCTTCTATTGTATAGTGTGTTTATGGCTGGTGTCCGGCACCCAGGACATCTGCCTTTGGAGAATTGGGTCATGCTTTCATATGTGGTGTCATGATCCATGCATTCCTGAATGTGTCCACAGAATGCCTTTATACAGGTATCTGCAGTCTGGTCCATATTTTCAACAGGCCTGGGGCCTTTGAAGGTTTCCACATCATTTATGAGAGGTGTGGACTTGCTTGACATGAGCTGTTGACAGACGTGCCGCCCCCCAGACAGAGCAAGGTGATGGTCACATTTAGCTACCTGTCGGGTGATAGAATGTGCCACATAACACAGGCACACAGGTCACTCCACAGCAAGTACAACTATGAGGCAGTCATTGTCCATGCTGGTGCAAACAACCTGAGATGTACCTCCCTGGACCACATGGAAAGAGACACAGAGGAGCTCTTACAGCACCCTCTCAAACTCAGGACTCCCACACAGCCTTCATGCTGACACAGGAGAGTATAGATTTCTCTGCAAACACCATCATACTGGGTGACATCAGATACCCAAACATAGACTGTGAACATTACACAAGCCACAATACCCAAGTTCTAGGGTTCACATAGATCAGACATTCTTTAGCTATGGAACAGGTAACCAACCTTCCCACAAGAGGGGCAGATATACTAGACCTGATCATCACAAACATGAGTACCAAATGCTCACCACTGGGAGTATATCCCTCATTGTTGCAATCAAACCATATACAAATCACACTGGAGTACTGGATCCCCCACATATGCAAACCTCGAACACATCGATGTGTGTGTGGAAATGCCCTATTAGCAGCTGTGACAGTACAGTACAGGATGCAGATCCCCCTATTGAAACACTGATGATGTCAAGACTCTATAACTATATTACCTGTATTAAAGCCCTCCAGTAATTTGCATAGCGCGCTCTGCTAATGCATTTTTCTCCAGTGTCATAACATAGTTAGGTAGGGGTTTGAATCCTGCAAAGGGAATGTATGTGTGTTAGTATGAGTGGGGTTTATGTGTGTGCACTATGCTGGGAGGGATAAGTGCCTTTTGCCAACTGGGAGAACACACTACAGGGTGCACATCCCTCCTCCTACACACAGATGATGTCAGCACCCTATAAGTACAGCATTAGAAAGGATTTCCGCAACTACTGCATATAGCACACTCTGCTAATGTGTCTGTTTCTACTGACATAACACAGTTAGGTATGGGTTTGAATCTTGCAAATGGAAAGTATGTGTTTTACTGTGGGTGGGGTTAGTGTGTGTGCACAATGATGGGGGTGGGATGTGGCTTTTGCCACATGGGGCTATGCACTGCAGGGTGCTCATTACCCTTAACAAGCAGTGATGTTGACAGCACCCTATACAAACAAAACTACAAAAGAGAAGGTGGTGGTACCAATAACACATGTAAGGTAACACTTCTTCAAGTAATGTCCACAAAATGAAGTAGGATAATCAAACAATTCTTTTATTCTATACAAACAACATGACAACAGACAACTGCCAGTACTCAGTATAGTGTTACATGCTACTGTAACACGCACATGTACCAGAATATACCTAGATAGTGTTTTGAAGCCTGTATGTGACAAGTGTGTGGATGTGGGATGTGTCTGTGTGTGCATTTCCGTATGGGAAACATGTTTGATGTGGCAATCAGGGCACCACAGTACCTGATGCACATTACATCTTTGAACTGATGAGGTTGCCTGCACCCTGTGAGTACAGGTAGAGAAGAGGAAGAGTAGTAAACAACATAGTGCACTTCTCAAATGTGTACCTGTCATGTATCGACAGCTACTCATGTAGGGTAATAAATTATGGGAATGGCAGGTGAGCATGTGCATGTGTGTGGGTAGCAGGGTGTGTATAAATGCATGTGTGACAGAACAGATACATATAGCTGAATCTACATAACAGCACATGATGCGCATTCCCATGGTCAATGTTAGCATGTGATGGTGTGCAGCTGGTACACTTTGGTAAGTAGTATGGGTGCAGATAACAATTGAGGACATTCATACAGTTACTGCAGCAGGACTGATGGGATATACACACAATCATACTGGAACACTGAACAGTTACAAACATGTTACTACTTATACACATCTATGTAGTCACCCTGTGCATCAGCAACGTGTATACCTTTTCCTGCACCAATGTTGTAGTATGCAGGAGGTGGCACAGTGTCATCATATGCACAGGGTGTGGGTTAGGTATGCCCAAGCCAGCCACTGGTGACACCAATTGACATGTGTGTGTATGTGTGTTTGTGAGGGGCAGCAGTACAGGGTGGACCAGTGTTGGTGCAGTGTGTGTGTGTATGTGTTTGCCCTAGGTGTTAGGTTTCTGCATGTGTGTAAGCACGCACACAGTCACACATAATGGCTGCCATGTACAGGGTTTTGTGGACAGCCACAGACTGCACCTGTCAGGTCATCCAGATCAGTGTCTGTGGGCACGGGCAAGGTACCTGTGCCTGGCAGGGGTGCTACGGGCCGTATCCGGTACTAACCCAGACTGGGTACTGTCATCAGAAGCAGGGGTGTGCTGACTGGACACAGTCCCTGTTGGGACTGTCCAGAGCCACGTGCATGTGGTCTCCTGGGGCGTCCTGATGACAGCACAGACCCAGCATTGCTGGGGCTGGTGCTGGCACTTGAGGTGCGTGAGTGGGCCTGTTGTCGTCCGTGGCCACTGCCAGCTGGTGCTGTTGCTGGCATACGGCCACATCGACGTCGCAAACGCACACCATCGCCCTGGCCCATGGACATCTGGTTGTGGAGCAGCTGTTCTATGCCCCCACAATGTCTGTCAACGACATCTGTGAGGTTACGGATAGCATTCGCAGTGTCACGCATGCCGTCTGTCATGGCTGTGCAACATGCTCTCAGCTCCCTCAGACCCTGTCTGGTGTACCTTTCCATACGTGCCTGTGCCTGCATGACAGTTCTGAACATAGTGGAGGTTGACATACCTCCTTGGGCACGTCGGCCAGAGGCAGTACGGCCACGGATGCCCCCACGAGAACCCATGGGCGACTGTCTGTGTGGTACCATTGGAGGACCCTGCTCATGGCTGCCTTGTGGGGATGCATGTACCACAGGTACCACATTACCCTGATCTATGCCCACTGCAGACTGTCCATCACCTAGGGACAATGGTGACAAAGGATGTAACGGCAGGATGACTGTGCGCATTGACGGGGTTGATAGCTGTGTACTGTCAATTGGCTGACCAATGGTGGACCCAGACACACCTTCCTGCACCATTACAGACATTTCATCATCATCAGTACCTGGGGCACAAGATTCAGGTTCTCTGCTGCAGGTCACCAGAGCAGCACCAGAACCTATGGGAGGAAAACAGGGAACACAGATTACAGTCCCAACACATATTTGACAGAGATGCACTTCAATACTAATGCACACATTCAGAAATGGACACATGCACTCATGGACACTAACACACATGCACACATGGGCACAGGCACACTCGCACACATGCACACCCCACAGTAAACACACACATCAGTACCATGTTGCACTACTCTTCATTTAGTACAACTGGTTATTACAGTTATTATTAACACACTCACCAGCATGTCTACTACAGCGTTACACTACTCTTACTAGTATTATAAATTGTTTTTCAGGTAATGTTAAAAACACTCACCAGCATGTATGGCCTGCCTCGTTGCTAGATGGGAGGGACCTGGAAGTGTGAAGAGAGTAATGTCAGTGGGCACAAGTGTGCCATTTGTTTTGCACATGATACAGTACAGTAGTACACTAGTTCCCTTATACACATCAGCTGCTCATAATGTCTGTATCACACATGCACAATTACATATCATGATGACATATACATACCACATGCACACCTTATGCGTGCATGAAGTAACAGTGTACAGAACAGTCATATGTACATACCAGGAGTTAACTCTAATCTCACCCTTACCTCTCTTCAAACGACAACTCAAACTGAACTTCCAGAACCACTGGCTTTGTTCTTGTTGGACTCCAGGCTAATGTCCCTCTCCCCACCCTCTCTTTACCTTTAACCCCTCATTGTGCATAAAAACTAGCTTCTACCCTGTTTCTTTCACCTTGATGTCCTTCTATGCTCTGACCTACTTCTCCCATCCCTCCCACATCCTCTTGACTGTCTTCCTTCTTTTCCTCACTTCCTTTCTTGACCCCTGCCTCTTCCCCATTATTTTATCTTTCATACTCCTTCTACTTCTCTACCCTTCTGAGCCCTAAGTATTATCTATATGGCTCTTGCCTTATTGCATAACTGTTATGCTTTAGGTAGAATTGCTTTGAAACCGACAGTACATTGTGTATGACTCTAAACTGTTTGAGTTCCTTAAATGTATGTTGATTTAATTAACAGGCTGGTGTATATTTCTATTCTGTTGGCTGTCTGTATTAACAACTTGTCTGTCTGCCTCTATTATGTTATGTGTGGAGCTTTTCTCCCCAGGCCTCTACTGAAAGTGGACATATATCCAGCTAGACTATCTTGGTCAACAAATGTAACAGTAATAACAATAAATAAATATGGCATCTTACCTGCACGCTCGGTGTCTTGCTGCTGTGTGGATCCAACCTCCATCATGATGCATGCCTGTTGCTGTTGTTGTTCTGGGGCTGGATCCACAACACTTAGCAGTAGCCCCTCCTGTCTGGTGAGGAGGGGATGTGTGGCCACCCACCCACCTGTGGCAACCTGTTGCCTGCGGATATCTGCAGCACACTGGCGGACATTTCTAATCAAATCACTGCAGTGATGTCTCACCTGCTCATATGTCCTATTATGCATGCCAACATCATTTATCCTGCTAAGTAGGTTTTGCCACAGTGCAGACCTCTCCTGCTGATTCTGGGTGGTGCGTGAGAACAGGATGGCATAGTCACGCACCAGGCTCTGGTGAATCACGTCATCTTCTGCAGCAGAATATGCTGGGTTCCTTTTTGGAGCCATGTTGATCTGGAAAGGTACACAAACAGGTTATCAGCATAGTATCTCAGCAATACATGGTACACATTCTATACAGGGAGTATTAAATTGTACTTATTACTGCTTGGTTGTAACTTGATTACAGTGTAGCTATCATTCTAAGTCATTTTGACTAAGCACTTGGCCTTCAGGCCAGTTGTTTTACATTAGGGAATTTTGTGGCAAGCACTGTGGTGGCAGGACACATATCTTTCATCCGTTGAAGTTGGGAACTGCTGATTGAGGGCCCAGTGTACAAGTGTATTAGTTCTGGTATAGGCAGTTGGCCTTCAGGCCAGTTATTTAACATTAACAAGGTTTGTGGTCTGCACTCGTGTGTGACAATAGGCTGTACTCTACCATTCATAGCTGGGGACATCTGGTTTCAGGTTTATACTGCCTGCATATCTGAGCTGTAACTTACTGACATTGCTACACCTTGTTTGCTGTAGCAAACACTACATCCAGGCCTCCTGGATCTACCTTTGTTTATATGCTTGTTATTTGTTAGCTTGTTATTTCATTGGTATGCTACTTCCACATAATACACAGCTTCTCAACACGTCTGTGATTCACTACTGATATCTGCATTGCTTACTGTACGTACTTCCATGTTACACATGACAGCAAGTGACTGCTTGTCATTGTTGCATTTACTTAATTGTGACACATTGCACTTAGGTTACCTGGCACTTGCTCACTGACGCTTTTATATCAGTCAGCAGTTGTAGGTAATATCAGTACACCCTCACTCCCCACTGGAACTTGATTTCAATTATTACGGAATTCACAATAGTATTCTAGCATGTCCAGAGGTCAGTTGTCAGTTCCCTCTCCAGTCCAGCTGGTGAGTGTGGTACTCCAGAGACAATGTTAGAACAGCTGCATGTACACAGACAACCCCCTCCTCCTAACAACAAATTCAAACTCATGTGAGTGATGCAACCATATACCAAACTGGAGGCTAGGCTCTGTCTACTCAATACCGCCATAACCAGTCAGGTGGCGAGGGAAACCACACTCACTACACTTCCAGTCTCACATAGACCTACCACGACAGCAGAACTAACACATGATCACACATGAACATACTTGTAGGCTCGAACTACAGGTCTGCCTACGCAGCAGAGACCTCCTAAGTAGACAATCAGGCAACCACTACCATGGAAACGTACACGTGCAACACATATCACACAAAGCCAATGTGCTGAACACTCACAGCCATTAACAGTACACAACACACCTCATACACCTGTACTAGGTGCCTCTATCATCAGGCACACTAACATCACATTCACCAGGCTTAACGAGGTGAGGGTAACGGTGTACAGCCTGTCGGGCACTATGACCTGCCACATAACACAAACACTCAGGTAACCCCAAGGCAAGTACAGGTATGACTCAGTCAATGTCCATGCTGGTGTGAATGACCTGACACATACCTCCCTGGACTACATGACATGAGACAGTACAGAGCTCTCTGAGCACGTAGCCCAAGACAGTTTGACCCTGACCTTGAGTAGCACCCTACCCTCACCAAGAACAATGCCACAATATCAAGGCACGATGATCCCTTCCATCAATTGACTGACATACTGGTGTCATTCACAGGTGTGCCAATGCCTGCCATCTTGGAGTGGTATGCTTTGCTAGGGCCAGCTTGCACCTGTCACCCCTGTCCTATTGGAATTTGGCGGAGCCTCTTGCTACACCCATAGTGCCTGTATTGGGCAAGGCTCATAAGGCAAACCCACATCCATTTGTATCACAAAGGATGAGGAAGTAAGAGTGATGCTACTCAACACCGGAAGTCTAGACCTCAGGATGCACGCACTCAAAACCCTACTTAGCATTCTGGACATTGATATCTGTGCAGTAACATGAACCTATTTCAGGTTTCACAGGAGCACACCAGTACTACCAAGTTATAGCTGTTACCATTCTTGTCGGCCCCAACACTTGAACAAGGGAGGGGGGAGTATCAGTATTCAATGTAGATTCCCACGCCTCCACATTGGTGGCAAAGTAAAACATAGGTGTTAGGCCATTGAGTACAGAAGACGTAGTTGGGGACCTGGGGAAGAAACATGGTAGCGGTCTGTCATTTGTCAACCACATGGCCAACGTGGATTGAAAGACATGTTATATAGCCCAGCTAATCATGAGGGATTCACATGTATGGCAGGGGAGGTCATTGTGCCTCTTTACTCATCCATCATCAGGCCTATAATTGCATACAATGCACCTTTTGGGATGTACCTAACCAGACACCTACAGCAACTGGTACAGGACAACAGTACCTCATCAAGGGGATGCAATGGCTCATACAGATGTCATATGCTGCCCAGGTAACGTAAATCCAGCTGGACTCAGTGGCATACTGCCTGTTCAGAGGCAATCTGTGCGTGCCATATACAGCCATGTCCTACCCAGCAGTAATGAACATGCTGCACCTCAAGCAATCAGAGTCCCATACAGCCACATGCTCAGGAGAGCTGGACCTCAGCACTGACATACATGGACATGCTGAAGGGGCATATTCCTAACCGAGAGGCTCCCTTCACTCTGTAATGAGCTCACACTACAGGTTAGGCAGAGTCCCTCATTGACTTTCTTCCATAGGAATCTGGATGAGTGGATGGAGATCATAGTTGTACCCCAGGTATCACTTCTATGTCACTGTTAGACAGAGGCACAGTATACTAACGTCGGACAAGGGCATAGCAGCATAACTTGTAATTGGGTGGCGAAAGACAAACACATTCTACTAGGCTTACCAATGCCCTAGGGCAAATAGCCTAGTATGAACCTATGAACATGTGTGTACTGCTATAGTACTTCTGCCATATGTTGCATGTGTGTGTGTTGTGGGGGATGCACAGGTAATGGCCAGATATTTCTGAACAGGCGACATGTCTGACACACTCTGGGTGTTCATCCGTACATACTGGATGTGTGTTGCCATCCAACCCTGTGATGTGGACACACATTACTCAGCCTGGATATACATATCCGAACAACACCACAAGCACAGTACACTACCTTGCTATGTATGCATGTAATTACACAGTTATTCACTAGTTATGACAGTGATGCTATCCATGCAGCCCATTGGGCCAGTGGAAGCCACAACACACACCGCCAGCACCTTTGCATATGCTTACCACAGACATCCCACATACTGCATGTACTGTGCACACACATATCTAACCCAGAACAACTGCACACCACTTATTAATCCTGTCCAGTGGACTACAGATACAGGCATATTGTATAACAATAGTAGGAGGCTACTGCAGCACAGGGCAGATTCACATGATGGCAAGGCATCTGTGGTCAGCAGTGTTAAGATGCTTCACATTCACCAAATGCACAGATATTGGCAACATTGTTGCAGACAGTTTAGGTGCAGGTACCCCCATTCTCCTACACATGTGGTATTAGTTATCCCAGATGACTGTAACCTCCCTATCCTCTCACATGTCCAGGTGAGAGCCACCCTCATCATTGCAGAACACATAGCATCACTGTTACGAAATGGTATCCCTGGATGTGTGCTACATTCACCCCTGGAGGACATAGCACCACATGACAGACTGATATTAATCCCTGGCCATACTACGGATATGTACCTGAACAGTGCCATACATACACAGTGGTCCCACACCAATGAGGAGTAACCTCTACTGACCCTGGTAACTACTGCATCATATGCACAACTGGCCTTGTGTTCTCAGCTATAGAAGTTTTAAGTATGGGCAACATGTACAGCAATATTACATATGTATATATTTCAGGACTATGTACACACAACCTATCTCATGGACATACCTATAGATAGTGAACTATGATACATTTGGAGGTGTCACAGTAAACACAGTATTAACCTGCTACTTTGCATTACCTTTGTTTGTGGCAGCTGTTGCTGTATCAGTGATGCTGCTTGCTGCTTGCAGTTTTCTGCTGCTGCTGCTGGTTTGCTGCTGTCAGTCTGTTTATTTTCATATTTCTGTTTCTCTCTCTCTTTCTCAGGTTTGTGCAATGATTGTATTGCATGTGTGGAGTGTGGGTACTGAATGCTTTTGTAGGTATCTGCATAGGCCCATGTGATGGCCTCTGCACCAATTGTAAGACAGCATTGGCTAATTGCATACAGCCAGTTGTGTACTGATTGCATGTCTCACTGTGATTTCAGGACAGTGCTATAAAAAGGTATGTGAGATAGGTGTTGCCCTTTCAGATTGTAAGGGCGTGGACCATGCTGGTATGCTGTTGGAAAATGTTCTGTGAGTGTGAAGGTTAGTACATCTCTCATGCTTTATGCTGTGTTGTGAATTCAGGTTGCTGCATTTCTCCCACCTGTTCCCTGTAGTGAGTGTGTATGCATACTGACACCCACAACTATATTTATTATGTATTGCTATATATACATATGTGTACATATACATGCTGTCATATATGTACATTAGCTGACAATATTGGGTACCAGCTAACAATTTTCAGGGCTGTTTCTGTTAACACACACTAGTATGGGAATCCAGTAATTGGGACAGTGAAGGTCTGTCTGACATGCTTAGGGTAGTACATACTATATTGCCTTTATCTTCATTCCTACTATTACATGTTCCACTTATTTAGCACTATATTCCTGTATGAGAGTCATGTCTTGCTGGTAGGTCGTACAGACTAGTGTTACAATGGTCTTGTGGTAGGGCCTACTAGTATGCTTGTATTTTGCTTTCAAATTGAGTACAGGGTCTATCAATCAAAGTGCTGGAGGCACCTTCCAGCAGTTAAGGGGTTAGTAGGTCTCACAGGAGTCAGGCTGTGTTGCAGATTCTGGATGCTGCATTTATCTTCACTGTCTCCTGTAGTGAGTGTGTATGGATACTGACACCTATGACTATATTTCATATGTATTACTATATATTTATATATATGTAAGTGTACATTTACATACCTTCTTATGTGTACATTACCTTACATTATTATGTACAAGCGAACAATTAGTAGGGCTGTTTCTGTTAACACTGAACTAGTGTGGGAATCCAGTAATTGGACATTAAAACTCTACCTGAGATGTATTGGGTAGTACACCTCCTATATTGCCTTCATATTGATTCCTACTATTACATGTTATATTTATTTTAGCACTATGTTCTTGTATGGCAGTCATGGCTTAGTGGTAGGTCATACAGACTAATGTTACCAAGGTCCTGGGTCTGAGACTGGCAGTGGGAATTTATTTTCTTTCCAGACTTTCAAAATGAGTACAGGACCTGTCAATCAAAGTGCCGTAAAGGCACTTTTAAGCACTTAAACCAGGTCTGCGCTGTTTGCACGGAGCTCACGCATGCGCACTGGCGGTGAGCTCCGCTAACACAAGACACCCGCTATTTTCTTTGAAAGAAAAGAAAAGGGGTGACAGGAAAGTGGTGAAAAGGGGTCACAAAGAGGGTAAGACAGTAGGGAAACAAGCGTGGGATTTGCAGGAGGGATGTAGGTAAGGCCCATAGATGCCCATGTCTTTAGCAGCAACAGCTGTGCATTTCCATGTATTTTGGTGAGATTTGAAACCTTCCACCCTGAGAGGTGTCAGGACAACATTAATGTTTGTTGTAGAGCCAATTGTAATTAACAGTTTCAATGTCAAGCGGACATGTGTGCGACATGGACAGCTATGTATGGGGCGTAATTTTTTGTGGGTACAGAGTGCCTTTTTTTTTTTTCCAGGGAGAGTGGTATGTCAGGTGAAGGAAGTGGTATAGCTGGGGAGGTAGGTTGGGTAGGTTAACAGACAAGACAGACAAGACGCATACAGGCGGTGTATGACACACGTGGGGGTTACACAATTGACGGGACGGAGGTTGGGATATCCAAGACGCATGAGCCCACAGATGGCAACAGTGGAACTGATATCCCCACCCATAGGCAGTTGCCACTGTTCTTTCACAGCCCAGGACGGGGCTGTGCTGGGGGCTGTGTAGGCGGGGCAACGGCCGGGGCCGTTAGCTGTGCCACACAAGCCTCGAGCTGGCGTAGGGGCCCAAGAACGGAGTCTTGGATCTCCCTTCGCACCACAGACCGGACACCTTGAAGGGTGAGTGGACGAACTCCTCCGGCCACGCTTGCAGAGGGGGGACGGGCCCCATCCCCTGCAGCACTTCCACCCAAAGGTGGCACAGGGCCACCGGAGGAGGGTCCGGCCTGGGCACTAGTGCCAGGTGCAGTCGCCAGCTGAGGTGGGAGAGGTGGGTCTGCTGGGACCTGCCTTCCCAAGCGTTCTAGGTTTGTGAGTAGTTATGTTAGTTTGGGTTAGTGGCATATTATTCCATTCAGATTAGTTGTAACAG
Source organism: Protopterus annectens (assembly GCF_019279795.1). Classification (NCBI taxonomy): domain Eukaryota; kingdom Metazoa; phylum Chordata; order Ceratodontiformes; family Protopteridae; genus Protopterus; species Protopterus annectens. Next base: position 241,171,463 of record NC_056741.1, on the reverse strand, counting down.
CATGCATTGGTATTCCCATTAAACAAACACCCAGATATTAACACCATTGAACAAGGGGCATATCAATATCACATGCATTATTTGAACGGAAATACACAATCAAACAACATGCAGGGTTGATTAATGGCAACAGGCCATCAGATTTGCAGGTATGAACAGGGCACATGCGTAACAGACATGCATATATGTTTGAACGGACAAATGTCCATGGTTAATGAAATGTTCACATACCAATATTTATTGGGTGTTGTTATATGGAATTATAGGGTTGGGTGGAGATATAAAGTGATGACACATTCATAAGTTACACATTGATATACATTTGTAATAGGTACACAATTAAGTTGAGGCTGATGTTTCAAAATGATTTTTATTTGACTGTCATGCTACACCTGTTACAAATACATCACTATCCTACTTATTTTTAATTTGATCAGATACATCATCCTGCTACACTTTGATGACAGGACAGGGACAACTATGGCTGTTTAGTCTGTCAGATAATCATTCATTCTATCTGCAAATTGTTTACTGTTATCACCATATACAGATTTTGGCCTGACATTCCAGATTCATACACACTGAAATCAGTTTGGGATGTTAATTTGTACTTCACACATGCATTTAGTTCTGTGGAAACACACTGGGGCTAATATATTCAGGGGTTGTTACTACTTTATTTATTCATACATGACCCTTTCTGTCACTCTCACACATCCTGCAACTTCACAGTTCAGGTTGGTACTTCTAGGCTTTGTTCACATATTAGACCTGTGGTGATTCAAACACTTTCCAACAGCCTCACTTCTGTCATGATTCAGAATTTCAACAGGGGATAAATCACATGTGACTACCTCAGATTCTGAAGCTGTACTTTGGAGACTACTGCAGGTTATACTACATTTAATTAATGGTGGGACATCTGTATTACAGCACTATTTATTTCTATAAATTATTTTTCCAGTCACACTTGCATACTGATGAACTTGTTGCAGCCATACCTGCAAACTTTCAATTCTTGCTTGCACATTAGATTACTTTTAATCAATACACTGCAGTGTTCTGATACATGCTACACTATAATATTTATTTACAAGTACTAGATGGGTTACTAACTTCCATGGTGGCGCAGGCGCAGATTAGTCACGGTCATGCATCTCACGGTTCGCAGAGCGGACACCTGCAGCTGTAATACAAATGAAGTAATATTGGACTACACAACACCACAAGCACAGTACACTACCTTGCTATGTATGCATGTAATTACACAGTTATTCACTAGTTATGACAGTGATGCTATCCATGCAGCCCATTGGGCCAGTGGAAGCCACAACACACACCGCCAGCACCTTTGCATATGCTTACCACAGACATCCCACATACTGCATGTACTGTGCACACACATATCTAACCCAGAACAACTGCACACCACTTATTAATCCTGTCCAGTGGACTACAGATACAGGCATATTGTATAACAATAGTAGGAGGCTACTGCAGCACAGGGCAGATTCACATGATGGCAAGGCATCTGTGGTCAGCAGTGTTAAGATGCTTCACATTCACCAAATGCACAGATATTGGCAACATTGTTGCAGACAGTTTAGGTGCAGGTACCCCCATTCTCCTACACATGTGGTATTAGTTATCCCAGATGACTGTAACCTCCCTATCCTCTCACATGTCCAGGTGAGAGCCACCCTCATCATTGCAGAACACATAGCATCACTGTTACGAAATGGTATCCCTGGATGTGTGCTACATTCACCCTGGAGGACATAGCACCACATGACAGACTGATATTAATCCTGGCCATACTACGGATATGTACCTGAACAGTGCCATACATACACAGTGGTCCCACACCAATGAGGAGTAACCTCTACTGACCCTGGTAACTACTGCATCATATGCACAACTGGCCTTGTGTTCTCAGCTATAGAAGTTTTAAGTATGGGCAACATGTACAGCAATATTACATATGTATATATTTCAGGACTATGTACACACAACCTATCTCATGGACATACCTATAGATAGTGAACTATGATACATTTGGAGGTGTCACAGTAAACACAGTATTAACCTGCTACTTTGCATTACCTTTGTTTGTGGCAGCTGTTGCTGTATCAGTGATGCTGCTTGCTGCTTGCAGTTTTCTGCTGCTGCTGCTGGTTTGCTGCTGTCAGTCTGTTTATTTTCATATTTCTGTTTCTCTCTCTCTCAGGTTTGTGCAATGATTGTATTGCATGTGTGGAGTGTGGGTACTGAATGCTTTTGTAGGTATCTGCATAGGCCCATGTGATGGCCTCTGCACCAATTGTAAGACAGCATTGGCTAATTGCATACAGCCAGTTGTGTACTGATTGCATGTCTCACTGTGATTTCAGGACAGTGCTATAAAAGGGTATGTGAGATAGGTGTTGCCCTTTCAGATTGTAAGGGCATGGACCATGCTGGTATGCTGTTGGAAAATGTTCTGTGAGTGTGAAGGTTAGTACATCTCTCATGCTTTATGCTGTGTTGTGAATTCAGGTTGCTGCATTTCTCCCACCTGTTCCCTGTAGTGAGTGTGTATGCATACTGACACCCACAACTATATTTATTATGTATTGCTATATATACATATGTGTACATATACATGCTGTCATATATGTACATTAGCTGACAATATTGGGTACCAGCTAACAATTTTCAGGGCTGTTTCTGTTAACACACACTAGTATGGGAATCCAGTAATTGGGACAGTGAAGGTCTGTCTGACATGCTTAGGGTAGTACACATACTATATTGCCTTTATCTTCATTCCTACTATTACATGTTCCACTTATTTAGCACTATATTCCTGTATGAGAGTCATGTCTTGCTGGTAGGTCGTACAGACTAGTGTTACAATGGTCTTGTGGTAGGGCCTACTAGTATGCTTGTATTTTGCTTTCAAATTGAGTACAGGGTCTATCAATCAAAGTGCTGGAGGCACCTTCCAGCAGTTAAGGGGTTAGTAGGTCTCACAGGAGTCAGGCTGTGTTGCAGATTCTGGATGCTGCATTTATCTTCACTGTCTCCTGTAGTGAGTGTGTATGGATACTGACACCTATGACTATATTTCATATGTATTACTATATATTTATATATATGTAAGTGTACATTTACATACCTTCTTATGTGTACATTACCTTACATTATTATGTACAAGCGAACAATTAGTAGGGCTGTTTCTGTTAACACTGAACTAGTGTGGGAATCCAGTAATTCGGACATTAAAACTCTACCTGAGATGTATTGGGTAGTACACCTCCTATATTGCCTTCATATTGATTCCTACTATTACATGTTATATTTATTTTAGCACTATGTTCTTGTATGGCAGTCATGGCTTAGTGGTAGGTCATACAGACTAATGTTACCAAGGTCCTGGGTTCGAGACTGGCAGTGGGAATTTATTTTTCTTTCCAGACTTTCAAAATGAGTACAGGACCTGTCAATCAAAGTGCCGTAAAGGCACTTTTAAGCACTTAAAACCAGGTCTGCGCTCGTTTGCACGGAGCTCACGCATGCGCACTGGCGGTGAGCTCCTAACACAAGCGCACACCCGCCTATTTTCTTTGAAAGAAAAGAAAAGGGGTGACAGGAAAGTGGTGAAAAAGGGGTCACAAAGAGGGTAAGACAGTAGGGAAACAAGCGTGGGATTTGCAGGAGGGATGTAGGTAAGGCCCATAGATGCCCATGTCTTTAGCAGCAACAGCTGTGCATTTCCATGTATTTTGGTGAGAGATTTGAAACCTTCCACCCCTGAGAGAGGTGTCAGGACAACATTAATGTTTGTTGTAGAGCCAATTGTAATTAACAGTTTCAATGTCAAGCGGACATGTGTGCGACATGGACAGCTATGTATGGGGTAATTTTTTGTGGGTACAGAGTGCCTTTTTTTCCAGGGAGAGTGGTATGTCAGGTGAAGGAAGTCGGTATAGCTGGGGAGGTAGGTTGGGTAGGTTAACAGACAAGACAGACAAGACGATACAGGCGGTGTATGACACACGGGGGTTACACAATTGACGGGACGGAGGTTGGGATATCCAAGACGATGAGCCCACAGATGGCAACAGTGGAACTGATATCCCCACCCATAGGCAGTTGCCACTGTTCTTTCACAGCCCAGGACGGGCTGTGCTGGGGCTGTAGGCGGGCAACGGCCGGGGCGTTAGCTGTGCCACACAAGCCTCGAGCTGGCGTAGGGGCCCAAGAACGGAGTCTTGGATCTCCCTTCGCACCACAGACCGGACACCTTGAAGGGTGAGTGGACGAACTCCTCCGGCCACGCTTGCAGAGGGGGGACGGGCCCCATCCCCTGCAGCACTTCCACCCAAAGGTGGCACAGGGCCACCGGAGGAGGGTCCGGCCTGGGCACTAGTGCCAGGTGCAGTCGCCAGCTGAGGTGGGAGAGGTGGGTCTGCTGGGACCTGCCTTCCCAAGCGTTCTAGGTTTGTGAGTAGTTATGTTAGTTTGGGTTAGTGGCATATTATTCCATTCAGATTAGTTGTAACAGCATGCATTGGTATTCCCATTAAACAAACACCCAGATATTAACACCATTGAACAAGGGCATATCAATATCACATGCATTATTTGAACGGAAATACACAATCAAACAACATGCAGGGTTGATTAATGGCAACAGGCCATCAGATTTGCAGGTATGAACAGGGCACATGCCGAACAGACATGCATATATGTTTGGAACGGACAAATGTCCATGGTTAATGAAATGTTCACATACCAATATTTATTGGGTGTTGTTATATGGAATTATAGGGTTGGGTGGAGATATAAAGTGATGACACATTCATAAGTTACACATTGATATACATTTGTAATAGGTACACAATTAAGTTGAGGCTGATGTTTCAAAATGATTTTTATTTGACTGTCATGCTACACCTGTTACAAATACATCACTATCCTACTTATTTTTAATTTGATCAGATACATCATCCTGCTACACTTTGATGACAGGACAGGGGACAACTATGGCTGTTTAGTCTGTCAGATAATCATTCATTCTATCTGCAAATTGTTTACTGTTATCACCATATACAGATTTTGGCCTTGACATTCCAGATTCATACACACTGAAATCAGTTTGGGATGTTAATTTGTACTTCACACATGCATTTAGTTCTGTGGAAACACACTGGGGCTAATATATTCAGGGGTTGTTACTACTTTATTTATTCATACATGACCCTTTCTGTCACTCTCACACATCCTGCAACTTCACAGTTCAGGTTGGTACTTCTAGGCTTTGTTCACATATTAGACCTGTGGTGATTCAAACACTTTCCAACAGCCTCACTTCTGTCATGATTCAGAATTTCAACAGGGGATAAATCACACATGTGACTACCTCAGATTCTGAAGCTGTACTTTGGAGACTACTGCAGGTTATACTACATTTAATTAATGGTGGGACATCTGTATTACAGCACTATTTATTTCTATAAATTATTTTTCCAGTCACACTTGCATACTGATGAACTTGTTGCAGCCATACCTGCAAACTTTCAATTCTTGCTTGCACATTAGATTACTTTTAATCAATACACTGCAGTGTTCTGATACATGCTACACTATAATATTTATTTACAAGTACTAGATGGGGTTACTAACCTGCATGGTGGCGCAGCCACGCCTGGTCATGCATCTCACGGTTCGCAGAGCGGACACCTGCAGCTGTAATACAAATGAAGTAATATTGGACTACACATCTCCATGGTATCAGCTAGTTGAAATCCTTACATGCATGAGTAAAATGTAACTTACTCAGTAGTGGGGCGTTGGGCATATCCCGGGCCTCCTGGATCCATTGGGTCAACTGGTCTTGCTTATGCCGTTTCAGGTCTGCATGGTGGTGACGGACCTGCTCACCAGTGCGTGGAATGCCAGTAGCACTGGTCAGATCATGAGCCAATTGGTCCCATGCCTCCGCCCTGTACGCTCCCCATGAGACCTGGCCCTGCATGAGTTGGGCCTTGTGATGATGGACAAGGAGCCAGACCATGTATCTGGACTCCTCAACGCCCCAACGCTGTGCTCGAAAGCAACGTCCCTCACCTACTCCACTCATTCTGACTGCAGGTCTGTTCTACAATCGGTTATGGTGTGTATTCCCGCCTATGGGGCTTATATATGCTGCTTTTCCCCTCACATTTCTCTGATTGGCCATTTTGGAATTGTATCTACTTCACTGAAAATGCTTTATCATGCTCCATTCTGTATTTTATCCCATATATATGCTATTTCTGCACTTCTAGTTATTGCTGTCATGGCTTAGTGGTTTAGTACCTTGACTCTAGTGCATGGTATCCTGGGTTCAAATCTAACCACTGATTTTTAATTTTCCTGACAGAAATGAGTTGAGGACCTGTCAATCAAACATGCCATAAGCACTTTTAAGCACTTAAAAGCAGGTCTGCGCTTGTTTGCGCGGAGGTAACGCATGCGCACCGGCAGTTAGCTTGTGGGAGCGGCACGCAAACGGTGTGCGCTGCGATAAACCTTAATTGGCTAGTGACACACATGTTAAGCTGAGCACAGCTAGTTGCAAACAGTTTCAGCCTGTTAAACCGGTGCTTAGCAACGGGCATACCGATTGCAGCTTTTTAAACACTACGCAGCTACGGGCACTGTGTCTCACAGCAGCTTAGCTATCAGTACATTTCTAATTATTTTTATTATTGTGTTACTTCAATATATATGCTCCATTTCATTCCATTTTACAAAAGGGTATACTTTTACATTTGGACAATACTGTCAGGAGCTTTTTTAGTGCTTATTTACAAATAAAAAAAGGTTGTTGTGTGGACTCGAACCCTGCCTGCCTACTCTTAAGCCGGCAACTCTACCGCTAAGCTATTTCCTCTTGGCTTACTTTGCATATTTAGTTCTCATATCCTTTTCCACTGATTGCTAACTGCAGTTGCGCTAGTAGCACACCCGCACACACGAGCGCACGCATTAGCAAACATTTACGGGGTTTAAAAAAAATAAAACAGTTTTTATTTTCATTTTATAGCCTCTGTTCACTTTGTACACTGATGGTCTGTGGGGGAATGTGTTGTGTAGTGTGTTTGTTTACATTTCCATGGCCTCTTTCATGGCTGTTTACTTTCAGCCATTATACACTTACGGGGGAGTATCCGCATGCAGGGCTTAGCCTACAGACACGCCCCCTACTCTCTTACATGGACCGTGTAAGAGTTACAGTGTGATTCAGCATGCCTCATGCACCTCATGCATATGCATGACATGCTGACATCACACCGTTTAACTGCAGCCTCCGTGTAAGAGTTATAACTCTTACACAGAGGCTTCCTGAATCTGGCCCAATGTTATTTGAACACAAATAAATTGAAATCCTTCTGAACACAGATAGACTGAAACTACTACTGCTGTACAAATTACCACAAATCTGAAAACATGAATACATACATGCTTTAACTTGAAAAAAAAAACATTGAAAAAATAATTGAAACACAGACAGTCAATTTCTGTCCCATAGTTCTTTGCCTAATTTTGGTCTGCATTGTTCCAGTCGCTGAAGTAAAGGGAAGGCCTACTTTAATGTTGAAGTGTCCTCTTTATAGTTATGCTTTTGTGCAAGCTGGTTTTACTATCAAGTCCTTAAAATAACATTTGCATTTTTAACAATTGTAATCTGATAGAATTCCTTATTGCCCTGACTTTACATTTTTCCTGCATGAAATGCAGCTTTAACATCTATAAACTGACAGCATTGCTTGCTGTGCTGACTTAATTTACATTTTTCTGCATGAAAATAAACATACATTTTTTACATGAAATAAACATTTGCTGCTAATAAGCTCTTGCAAGTCTGTAGACAAACTGATTTTTTACATTAAATTTGATGGTGTTTCTAATTTAGAGACAAGTAACTTTAATGGAGTTGGGAATTTTAATAGAGATTTTATAACTACCTTTTGTACTGAGTAAAGTTTTAAAAGAAAATTTAACAAATAATTGGAAGGTTTTAATGAATGACAGCTACATTAGAGAACAAATGGGGGAGAGACCTGTTATAGTTTACAGAAGATGTTGTAACTTTAAGCAGCTAATAGAGAGTAGTAAAATAAACAAAAATGCAGGACATATGAGAAAATGTGGTGCATGTGCTTTGTGTAAACATATTCTAGATGTTGGGCAAGTATGTATAAACAATACAAACATCATTGTTTATGGTAAAAATGATTGCAGTTCTACAAAAGTAGTGTATTGTGCCTTGTGCCAGTCTTGCCCATGTTTTTATGTGGGCAAGACAGAGCGCAAGCTTAAATGTATAAATTAGCAAACATTTATGTGACATCTGTAATAATAAAATAACAAATGCATTGGCCAGACACATTAATGCTTATAATGAACATTATTTTAAATTTATTGTGTTGGATTCACTGCAAATCACAAGTAGAGGTGGAGCATGGCTGCTCCTGCTTGAAAAAGCTGAACTCTGCTGTCAAATCCGACTTGGAGCCCATATTTGGCCAGGTTTAAATGAAGCAGAATCCCTGGCATGTCTGTTAAAATTAAAAGGTTGCTTGAGATAGATGCTACGTGTATTTGCAACATGTTATTTTGAATAGAACACAAAATGTTTCAATGAATCATGTTTTGCTACATGTGTACGTAATTTTGAAACAAGCTGCTTTGTGAGTGAAGACTGTGTACTGGGGGGTGTGTCATGATGTTAGTTACTGATTGGTCTCTAAGAAGAAGTGCATATTTTAATTGAATTTTTGATTGGTTTTCTTTTCATTTATGGGTGTGTATTGGTTCTTTGAATTTATCTGATGAAGTTCCAGTATTGTTGGTGGGACGAAATCCTGTACTACTGGTTTTACGGATAATTTTCTAAATAGACCTGCATTTTCTACATCCAGCTGCCTATTTATTTTTACTTTAAATTTTAACACAACACTTAATTTTGACATAATGTAATTTTTAAAATGATACTGTCACACTGAGAATGTAACAAAAATTCTGATGTTATTTTCTTTTGGTTTTATTTAAAAATCCAAACTCCAAAGGCTTGCTATTGACTGAGATTACCTTTGACTTTTTAAACCCTGATAGCGTGAAAACTGTCACGAGTAATGAAATGTATGATCTGCCATCCTTTTTATTTTGAAAATCTGGTATGTCACTGACATTAACCTGAGCTACAGCATACTTTTGATTACCCTTTTGGCTTGAACTTTGTACATTACCTACATCATTTGCTCAGTCATTAACCATAGTGGGCCATCTTGTATCTGAAAAGCAAACAATATTTAAATCAGTAACCTGTTTAGCTTTATTGGAAACAATTGGATTTAATTACCATTAACACCAGCTTTTACATGCTTGTGTTTCCATGTGCAGTATTTAGGACACTGTAACTGCTGAGATTGGTGGAATCTGTTTTCTAAGGTCTTGGCTGTAGCAATTGCATTTAACTTGATAGTTATAAATGAAAATAATGTAACACTGCGCATTTTTGCACCTATATACAATCAATTTTAACTGTTGAATTACTACTGCATTTTTACATTTTGTCTCATGACCCTTAGATGTTAACATACTGTTTGGTGAGTGAAACTCCACCCACTGTCTCACCATAACCATTTCTTTAGCTGATGTTATTTGACTTTTCATTAGTACTGAATGCTGCAAGAATGTGTTATTAAAAATGGAGGCCATATAACATAATTCAGCTTGCTAGGCTAACTGTAATCTGAGCTCATATGCTTGGCAAACTGCCATTTCTGTACAAAACACATACAGTCTGAAACTGATTGCATAATGTACTCTTTGAGGGTCTAAGAATGCTGTATAATTGAGCCTAAAATGTTGAAATGGAAAAAATGCTGAACACACGGAACAGTGATTTTTTTTTCCTAGGGAAAATAATTGTTGCTCAGTAAAAAAAAAAAAAAAAAGTGGGGGCTTCGCCACCCCACCCCCATTCACACCCCCTACTTAAATATACCAACTCTGAGATAGCACCATAGTGGAGGAAATGTCAAAGTCCCAAAAACGGCCCAGTGATTGTTTTCCCTGGGGGAAAAAATTGCTGTATTATGCATTCAGGATTTTGCTGTTTTGATTAAAAAGGGTTGATTAAACAGCATTTGTTGATTTAATAGGGACCCCTTTTTTATACATAGGATCTGAATTTTTAACTGTATTGTCACTTTTACAATGTAGCATTGACATTAAATTTTCCATTCTGTAAACTAGCAAACATTATTTTGTCTCTGTGTATATTACAATATTGTTTATGCATTGCAACACTTTAATACAAAGCTCTTAAACAAAACAATAATACAAAAAAATTCATTTGCCAACTGCAACTGCAAACCCTTTATGACTGTCAGTTCAGATATACTTTAAACATAGAGGCATATGGTTGCCCATTTTCTTTGACTGACCATACCCAGTATGTCTTTCTGAGCACTTCAGCTGTGTTAGCTGAACTGGAATTTATTTTATCTTTAACCCATAAATCTGCATGTTTCTGTCATAACCAATTCTTTAAAATCTGTACATTTGCACATATTTCTTTACTGAAGTCTAAATCAATATATACAGAGCAATTATACTTTGAACCGCTAGCTGCCATAATCTTTACACTTGTATCTTTTATATGTGAAACTGAAATTGATTTGTCTGTAAGTAATGAAATAACCTTAAACCATGACAGATTAATGTGTTGATTTTTACAGCTAGCTATAGAATGCATTTTTTTACTTAGCACTGAAGTCTGTTTTTCAGTTTGTCTGAAATATACTTTATTTAAATATATACTTTCCTTCCTTTTTTCTCCCTGCAGTGCAAAAATTGCACTAATTGAAGTAATATGAACTGGAGACATTGCTTGCATTTTATGGATGTTGACTGTGTTGACATGTATATGTTGAATACTGCTGTATTTTGAAAAGTATGTATTACATTTTGAACATTTGTACGTGAAACTATACTACAACTGAAATTATTATGTAAACTGGAGACAATACTGACTTTTGAGTTATTAGTGTGCTTAAGTGATTTAACATTTTTGCATTTAGATGTATTTAACATTTTTGAACTAATAATGTTTAACTTTAAGAGAGGGGGTGGCCACGGTGGTGCAGCAGTTAGTGTTGCCACCTCCCAGCAAGAGGTTCTCCAGTTCAATCCTCAGCTGGGGTGCCTTCTGTACCAAGTCTGTATGTCCTCCCTGTGGTCATGTGGGTTTCATCCCAAAGACATGCTGCAAGTTGATTGGACACTCTAAATTGGCCCTAGGTGTGAGTGTGTGCATGTGTGTGCCTTCTGTGGAAGGTTGGGCACCAGGCTGGCAATGCAACACCATAAAACTCCACTGCCAGTCATGAGCAGACAAGGCAATCCACTGTGGCGACCCCAAAGCCAGAAGAAGAACATTTAACTTTAAGAGAACATTTTTAAACTTAAACTAAAATTTACTGACATTTTAACAGTAGCAGTATTACTTGACATGTTTGGATGCAAAAAAAAACATTAAATAATTTGAACTTTGTTGAACTGTTAACTAAAAGGTGCATATAAAGTCTTACATAACTGTATGGTTTGGAAGGAATGTGATTAGTTTGTTGCTTATAAACATTTTTTGTTGTTTTTTTTACTTTTATGATGTAACTGTACAAACATGAAAGTCAGTGGAGAATGTTTTTTATGTTTTGAAGGAAACTTGTCTGTTGAAGTTGTGTGAGGCTTTATTGAAGGAAACACTGGTGCTGTGCAATTTAAATCTGATGAGAAACTAATGCCGTAATTTTTAGCTTATTCTGTATAGAGTTTACAGCTATATTTATGGAAAAAACATTGGTATGCTGCTTGAAAAGTTTTTTATGAAACAGTTGCTGTTACTTTAAACTGTTAATGAAACTTTGAAGTTATTGCCATAAAACTGTACTTGAAAAAATTACTTACTGCAGCTGTTTTGTTGAAGTTTGAATGAAACACAGAGTGCTGCACTTTAATGAAAACAGTGTTACTTATAGTGTGTAGAACGCATGAAGTTGAATGACACACTGTTATTTTGTAGATTTCTGTCAAACACACAATACTTTCATTGAAAGAGTGGTGTGACTTGTTTGCTGACGTACTTCTGCCGTATAAACAGTCACTGTGAATTACTGGAAAATAAATGTGAAAAGGTTTAGCTGCTTTTCTGGGTTATGAGAAGTATATATTAAAAAACATTTGGTAGCTGATCTTTTCCTTGAGAACATTCTGGGCAGGATTCACGAAGGCTTACACGGAGTTTAAGAGTAGTGTAAGCCTCCGTGTAAGCCTCCCAATCCAGGAACAGCCCAAACCTCCGTGTAAGAGACTAGCTAAAACGTCTCTTACACGGACTGGGCGTGGAAATGCTCAATACCTCATTTGCAGCTCAAAGATATGCAGATGAGGTATTTGAGCGATCCAGGAAGCCCAAACCAGTCCGTGTAATGGACGTTTTAGCTGCAGAAATGTACTCAGCTGACAACTGAGTACATTTCTGCAAAATTTACAACGGAGCTATGTCAGCTCCAAATAAAGGTTGCATATGTTTCATCTAGCATGCCAATGGCCAAATATGTGGCCATTGGCATTAAAAAGTGATGCAAATTTATTTAAAATAACATTTTTTTCGGGATTTTGATATTTAACTGTAGCACACCCGCAAGGGAATGCGCTGCCTAAAAGCAAAAACCGAAGCTTATAAGCTCACAATTGTGGGTTTTATGTATTACATGGAATGACAATGCAGGGACCAGCAGACCAAAAACAATATGGCCACCGTGTAGTGGTTGCCAAGGGGGGGAAGCTCAGTGTAAGAGATGTAACTAAACATTACTAGGCAATCCTATGTAAATGAGGGTTACAATACTGAATTACACTGCCACATAGCTAATGAGCACTTTTCAAGTAGTGTAAGAGTTACAGAAGGGGGAGGAATAGAGTAAGAGGTAGGTGACATCACAGGGGGGAATGATAGAAATAAATGTATCACATTGGAGAGCAGTGTAACGTGACAGATGACAGACAGACATCAGGGAGAGAGGTGTGTCCCAACAGAACACTAGGAAAGTCAAGAAATAGAGGGTGTACACTATCCCTACACTCAAACTTTCTTGATATACGTGCATGCGCATGTGTGCGCGTGTGTAAGGCAGGTTCACCATGTGGGAGCGTGTTGCAAACTGTTTAAAACGGTTTGCGTGGGCGTGCACGTGTGTAAGGCAATGTAAACATCAGGAAGCCTGTTGCCTGATGTATAAGGCTGTGTGTGCGCGTTTTCCCATGAATCAGCCCAGTCCAAACCATGTAAGTATGTGTGCGTGGGTCTAAGCCACTGTGAGCATGCTTATGCTGGTGTGCACATTGCTCCCCCTGAGGAAACAGAGAGGAAAAAGGAAACAACCAGTGTACAAGGAAGCTGTCAGAGAATACTGCTGGAGTTAATTGGTGATAACAATTGGAAGCAGGCAATTACACAGGCAGACTAGAAGCCCAACCCAGCACTTAAAACACTGCAAACAGCAGTGCAGGGTATTTCTCTCAAGAGATACTGCAAGAAAGGAGTGAGATATCAGAATTGAAAACTGAAAAAGCTGAACTCAGAGCAGAAATCCTAGGGGCTGCCATAGCTGTTATAATCAGGCATAGGCAAATTGCTGAGGGTGGTGACAATGCAGATGCTGACAGACAACCCAGAGTGAGGAGAAGGAGAAGAGTATACAGGCCCAGGGTCACCTACCATGGGTTACATGAGCTGGAGATAGTAGAGTGCTACAGAGTGGACAGAGACCTTCTGCAGCAAATTGTTGAGCTGTGCAGGCCACGTCTCACACACAGAACCAACAGAGGGGAACCCATCCCAGTGGAAACCAAGGTATGTGTTGGCCTAAGAATACTAGCAACAGGTACCTTCCAGAGACCAACTGGCGATATGATGGGGATATCACAGGCATCAGCCTCCAGGGTACTACACCAGTTCCTGGATGCCATGTCAGCACATGTCGGTGATCATGTATATTTCCCCAATGCCCGTGAGGTTGTGGCCAGCAATATATGTCTCTTCCAGCAAATAGCGGGATACCCTGAGGTACTGGGTGCAATAGACTGCACGCACATACGCATCAAAGCACCAGCCGGTGAGCGGGGTAGAGCCTATATTAACCGCAAAGGATTCCCCTCCATCAACTGCCAGGTCGTGTGTGATGCCCAGGGCATAATAATGAATGTGTGTGCTGGCTGCCCTGGGAGCTACCACGATTCCCACATCTGGCATCTGACGCAGCTGTACCAATCATTTGCCAGTGGGGACTTCCCACACGGACACCTAGTGGGGGGTGCAGGTTATGCACTTGAGCCGTGGCTGATGACACCCATCAGAAATGCACACACACCTGAACAGGAATGCCATAATGAGGCACACGCACAAACACGTAATGTCATAGAGCGTGTGTTTGGGCTGCTCAAGTCATGGTTCCGGTGTCTGGACACATCTGGTGGAGCCTTGCAGTACACACCAACTACATGTACCCAAATTATCATGATGTGTGCTATGCTACATAATATGATCCTGCGGAAACAGCTGCAGCAGGACCAGCATAGGGCTGGGCCAAACATACCCCCACCATTGCCAAGGCCACCACAGGCAGAGGGTGACTCGGAGGAGGAACAACCTGACCTTGCCCCAGTAGGCAGAAGGAGGCGTGCCCAGTATGCCCTGGCCTTGGCAAAGAGGCAACGCATAGCACATACACTGGCTCAGTAGGAACACTGGGACTGATACCCCCTCCGACTCACTCATATAGTAACAGGGACGCCTAACATGACACAACCTGCTTCCAAACATGTACAGGGAGTGTAGTATGTGCATCCGACAGAGGCAGCCCTGCAACACCACCTGAGGTATGAATGCCATGTGTTAAGTAATGTAACACCATGTACCATATGCACACCTGAGGACCCTGACTAACATCCACCCTCACCAATCATGAACCACAAAAACACAAACCCACCTTCATAGGTACCACAAGGGATAGGAACCTAGAAGTAATGCTACCCCATGCCAGAAGTATAAACAGCAAGATGCGTGCAGTGTAAACACACACAGTATAGAGAATGTAGATATCAGTGCTGTAATAGAAAACTGGGTCAAAGCCCACATCAGCATCCTAAAACTACCAGGTCACACCTCATACAGTGATGTACAGCTGCAAAACATGGAACAAGCTACAAAACGAGGGTTACTAGCAATAAATGTCATGGATAACCACACCCCCATGTTGGTACCACAACAAGAAGCAGCATGGATTAGCCATGGTCAAATACCAATGGCTAAAACTGCCTACCACTATATAGCTTGCTGCGGACTACTGTCCTAATAGCAAGAACTGCACCAGGCCTATGTTGGAATACATGAAGATATCAAGCCCCCCAAACCACATTATATTGCTTGACTGAAAATACCTACACATACACCATAGTTTCATAGTTTCATAGTTTACTACTAGGCTATCTGCCCTAGTGCATTTATAAGCCTAGCCATAGTGATGTGGCTATTGCCACCCCTTATAGTGGTAATAAGTGTACAGAATAGATTGCGAATATTGTGCCTCTGACTTAGTAGTGACACATTATGACCCCTTTACTTAATCAAATTAATTGACTGTGCCTCTGTCTAGTAGTGACACACGGAGGAGCCCTGGGGTAAACCTACGATCTCACATCCACTTGTCCAGATTTCTCTTGAAGAGAGTCAGTGAGGGACTCTGTCTAACATGAACTGGGATTCTGTGCTAGAGTGTGAGAAGCCTCTGAGTTATGAATCTGTCCCTCCAGTATGTCCTATACATGTATGTGCTGAGGTTCAAATCTTTAGCTCTCATGGTTCTGGTGGATTTGGATTGCTTGCAGTGGAGCATGTCCATCAAATCCTGATTGGACATGGTCTTGTATGTCAGGCATAGGTCACCTGTAAGTAGGCGGTATGCTACTGAATAGAGCTGGATTTTCTTTAGTCTGGAAGCATATGACATGTGTTGTAGACCCTTGATCCTCTTGGTAAGGTACTTTTGGGGTCTCTCCAGCTGTTGCAAGTGCTGGGTGAGGTACATACCAAATGGGGCTTTGTTTTCAATCATGGGCCTGATAAGGGAGAAGTATAGGGGTACAATGACCTCCTTTGATCTGGATGGAAAACCCTTCATGATAAGGTGGGCAAGATAGAAAGTCTTTCTAACCACTTTGGCAACATGGGTGTCAAACGAGAGGTCATTATCTACATGGGTCCCCAGGTGTCTGATTTTTTTTTCTGTGCTCAGTGGGTTGCTGTCTATGTGTTAATTTGTGGGTACTTTGTTCCTCCCAAAGGGGATGACTACACATCAGTTGCATTCAGTTTCAGGCCATGATTCCGGCACCAGCTATCTGTTTTTGTGAGGACATTCTGTAGGATGTGTGTGCCGGCTGATGTATTCACTATGGTGCCTAGGTTGCAGTCATCTGCAAACTGTGTCAGCCACAACCCTCCTATGTTTGCTTTCACATCTGAAAAGTAAATGCCAAATAAGAGGGGTCCCAGGACAGATCCCTGTGGGACACCACTTGTGACTGGCTTTGAATCTGACAAGACACCTGCAATGTCGACTTTATGGGTTCTGTTTTTTAGCCATTTTGCAACCTATCCTGTGACATATGGATTTATATTTCAGCTGTTGAGCTTGTCTATGATGCCTGAGTGGGGTATTGTGTCAAAGGCCTTAGCCAAGTGCAGGTAGGCTGTGTGGACCGCTTAGCCTTCATTAATGGCCCTACTGACAGTTTCAAAATAGTCAACTAGGTTCAAAAGGCAGGATCTGCCCTTTACAAAGCTGAACTGGGTGGGATCAAGAGTCTGTAGGTCACCAATGTCTCTGTTTAAGAGCTCCATAATGACTCTTTCCATAGCTTTGCAGACAAGGCTGGTTAAGCTTGTGTGGTGGTAGTTCCCAGGGTCTGTGGAGGCATCTCCTTTGTGGAGTGGGACCACTGTTGCTGTACGCCAGTGTTCAGGTACATATCCTGTAGCAAGGCTAAGGTTAAATAGCATTTTTATATACGGGTTTAGCTCCTCTTGGAGTTCACGTAGCACGCAACTGGGGATACCATCAGGTCCCATTGATGCTGTGTTTTTGTCTTTGCTGAGTGCGGCTCTCACATGGACATCTGAGATGACAGTGAGGTTACATTCAGCTGTGATAACTATCATCCTTTGGGGGTGAGGGAGGGAGAAAATTGCACTGAACCTGTCTGCCAGAATGTTGCCAATATCTGTCGGGTCACTGAAATTTATGTTGTTGTGTACCAACTCTGAGCATATCTGAGGGTTCCCACCCAGGTTTCTGACATAACTGAAGAAGGCATTGTGGTTATCTTTATTGTCTTTGGTGATTTTTGTCTCAAAGTTGACCTTGGATGTCTTTATGAGAGAATGTAGCTTTTTACTAGTGCTGATCACAGCTGCCTTCCCTTTAGGAGATTTAGCTCTGTTTTGCATTAGTATCCTTCTTTTGTGGTACAGTTCATTTATGGCTGGGGTCCACCAGACAGGCCACTTTCCCTTGGTGGAGAGGGTCTTGGTTTTATTTGTGATTGCATGGTCCATGCTTTCTTGGAGATGTCCGTAGAAAGCATTTGTGAAGGAATCACCATTGTGTGTTGTGGTTTCCACTGGCCCAGTGGGCTTAAAGGATACCATCTCAGTCTGAAGAAGTGTGAAGTCAGCTTTTGAGAAGTTTGTCACTATACTCTTTGTATTATACTAGCACCGACACATTTGTAGAAAATTTCCCAGAATCCATCAAACAAAATGGACATGCTAAATGTAACACTTCCACAATAGGGGTAAGCATACTGGATGTGATAATCAGAAATATGTGTACTGGATGTCAAGATGAGAAGTGCATCCCTCACTGGTAAGACCAGACCATACAGTAATCACACTGTAGTTACACATCCCGACCCCAGTCCCTGGCCAGAATACCACATTGAAACACATGTATAAAGCATAGCTTGCACCCCTACAAACCAATGTGGAATCAATGAAAGACCCTGTGCAAGTCCAGAATATGGGACACACTGCAGAACATGTTATACAGGCATTCCATGAACACAGCCAAGAGTGCTTGGAGTCTGCAATCACAAATAACAAGACACAATGCCATACACCCAGGCATTTGGCATGCTGGACTCCAGCAATTACTAAACCATTGAAGAGAATGAGGAAGCTACCACATGATAGATCAAACATAAAAAGTGAAGTAATCAGTGATCACTAGTATGGCAATAAAATGTGTCCACACATACAATCCACTAAGGCCAGGCAAAACAAGTAGACTCTGTGAATCCAGAGGCAATGTGGCACCTGTCCCAAGTACACACACAACAACAATCCACCCCAATAAATACAAATATATGTGATAGACGCAACCAGGTAGCCAAACCGGAGCCTGAGCACCCCCAAATCAGTACTGTCAAAACTAGTCAGGAGGAGAAGGTAACCACATACACCACAAACCCAGTCCCACATAGACCTACAACGACTGTAAACCAAACACATAAACACAAAAACATTCCCAGAGGCCCTAATTACAAACACACAACACCAACACAAGCCTCCAAAGCAGACACCCAATAAAACAACCTCCAGACATAGCACATGTAACACATAGTACACAAAGCTGGTGTGCCAAACAGTCACAGGACAGAAGGAGAAACAACATGCCTGATACAGTTGTAATAGGTGACTCCATAGTGAGACATGCTGCTGTTCCAGGGATGGCTTGCATCTGTTACCCATGGGCATCTGGATATTGCCTAAGGCTGTTGCAACCTACAGAGATCCTTTTGTAGGCAAGGCCGAAAAGACTAATCCACCACCATAGAAAACAAAACTGGAAAGAAACAGAAGGGTAATGCTGATCAATGCCAGATGTGTAAACCTCAATATGCATGCTCCTGAGGCCCTCCCCAGTATGGAGAACATCGATGTCTGTCCAGTGATAGAAATCTGCTGCAAACCTCGTGACAGCACACCAGCACTACCAGGTAATACCACATATCATGTGTTATGGCCACAAAACCTGGAACAAAACATAAAAGGAGGGTGAGTATCCATATTCAGCACAGACACCTATACGTCCAGTTAACTGACAATGCTTACGTCATTGCAGTCCACCCATGTGCAACTAACCATAGGCAAGACTGCTGTACAGTCTGTAGCATGCTACAGACCACACTCTCACACACAGGAACCCCACCCCGCTGTCCTGAAGACAGTGGACAGTATGAATGTACCACCAAATACAAAACAAGGTACACACAAACTACCACAAAGGTGGTAAACCATTATGTATGGAAGGAGTAATCAGGGACCTAGTTACACAAGTGGACAGTAACCTGTTATGTGACAGTCACATTGCCAATCTGGCTAGGAAGACTGTCTATATTGGACACTGTATCATGAAAGGAGTCACATCTACGTCAACAAAGGTCATTGTGCCCCTATACTGTTCCCTTATCAGACCCATAATGTAGTACAATGCCTCATTTGGGATGTACATTACCTGGCACCTGCAGCAGTTAGAAAGACCTCAAAGGTACCTCACCAAGAGTTAGAAAGGGTCTCAAATATATGTCATATGCTGCCTGGCTGTAGACACCACAGCTGAATGCAGTCACATACAGCCTACACAGAGGCATCGTATGTCTGTTGTACAAGTCCATGTCCAACATAGAAGTAATGGACATGCTCCACCCCAGAAAACTCAAAGCCATCGGAGCTGTGTGAGTCAGAGATGTCAACCTCAACACATAATGAAATAGGATGTGCTGGAGGGACAGATACCTAATCCTGAGGCTCTCCACACCCTGGAACAGAATACCACTACATGTTAGGCAGAGCCCCTCACTGACACTCTTCAACAGGAAGTTGGCAAAATGGATGGATAATTGTAGATGTACACTGGGGGTCTTTACTGTGTCATGTCCAGACAGAGGCACAGCTAAGTAAATCATAAATGGCCATAATATTCACATAGCAGGTGGCAAAAGCCACACACACTGTGGCTAGGCTTACAAATGCCCTAGGGTGGATAGCCTAGTATGAACCTATGAACCTATTATGATACAAATTGTACAGGACACTAAGGATAGTCCCAAGGCTGCTGCAACTGATGGTAGGAAGCGTGTTGTGAATTCCCAGATATGCTCTGGATCACACAAAGATTACAAACAACATACCAAACACACACACGTATTGCCAACATACATCCTGACAGGTGCAGTGCAAACCCCCCCTCCCATAATGCAAAATATCTTTCCCAGCAGACTGCTGCCTCCCTGACATTATGTCAGCCTTACCACAGGATATGTACCCAAAGAGCAGTGTATAACAACAGTGGTCATTCTCAAGAAAGGTGTTGCCTGAATGGATACTAAAAACAACCACCACAGACTCCTGAGAAGCTTGGTCTGCACAGCTATGGAAAGGATCAGCATGTACCGCGGACATAAAGATATTGGGGATCTATTGACACTCGACCCTACCTAGTGTGGGTTTATTAAGTGCAGACCCTGCCCCTAAACATGTGTGACTCAGTTGAAACAGTAATTGAGGTCACTGATGAGGGCAATGTGGTCCACACAGCGTAGCTGGACCTTACAAAGCCTTCCATACAATACCCTATGTGTTCAATATAGATATGCTCACCAGCTTATATATACACCCCTATGTCACTAGAGGGGTTGCAAACCAGACCAACGACAGAACTGACATGGTCAGACATGCTGCAGCCATGTCAAACTACAAACCACATATAACAGGTATCCCACAAAGCTTGGTCCTGGGACCTTCCCCGTCTGGTATATATGCCCCATAGGTACAGGCCAACATGTAAGGACTGTGCCTGAACATGTTTGCAGAGGACTACAAACTGCCCAACATATCTGACACTCCAGCTGACACAAGCATCCCACAAAAGGGCCACATAGAAACAGACAACTGGTGCCATAGCCATGTCAGCAAGTTAAATGGAGAAAACTGTATAGTCAACCTCTGTGGATATACAGTAAGTGACCACAAGTTACCACATAGGTGTTAACCCATTACATACTTAACATGTAATGACAGACCTGGGTACACAAGGTGATAGATATCCTGCATTGGACAAACATGTGGCTGTAGTGTTAACAGAAACAATCCATATACCAACCTAATCATGAAGGTTATGACATCTAGATAAGGGGAGGTCATTGTGGTTCTGCAGTTATCTTTCATCAGCGTTACAATTGACTACAACAGCCCCTGTGGGGTGTACCTCAGCAGACACCTCCATCAACTGTAAAGTCCACAACAGTACCTCACCAGGAGTATCAAAGAGCTTGAACAGATGTAATGTGTTGCCTGATTAAACAGAGTGCAACTCCACACACTGCCATGCTGGCCATCCAGACGCAAGCTGTGCCTGATGTAGAAAGCCATGTCCAAGCTGGAATCAATGAACATGCTGCACCTTGTACAATGTGAATGGCAGTGAGCTATGCACATGAGGGACCTGAACCCTATCACTGACATACATAGGACAAGCTGTACTGCATTATCCATAACACAGAAGCCACCCCCATGCATGAGTAAACTACCAGTACAGGTTATCCATAGAGTCACTCGTTGATTCTCCTCAACAGGAATCTTAATGAGTGGATGGGAGATGGTAGGTTTACCCTGGGTATCACTGTTATGTCACGGGTAGACAGAGGCACAGTATACTAAACATGACATATGTCATGGCAAACTACACTTACAATGTGTTGAAGGACAAACACACTCTCTGACTAGCATTAGAAATGGCCTAGGGCACATTGGTAGTGTTTGCCAATGTACACCTATGTTGTGGAATACACTACTGATGTTGGACGAGGCTGTTGTAAGTAGTTAATATCTGAACATAATGCAACATGGTCAGATGTGCACAACTGGACCCTAACCAGGCTGTTGTGCTCACTATGGAAATGAAAAGCAGTGATAGGACTAAAGCCCAGGATACTGTCCACCACAGTGAAAGTACTGAACCACTACACTATACAGTACTACAGTGTTAGGTCAGTATGAACGGATGTTGACAATTGTATGCAAAGTATCCCATGCAAACCCTGCAAGCACAGTATAATCCCTGTTGTGTTCACACAAAAAGCATTTGGACAGTAACTACACAACATGACACAGAACACACAACCATAAACAGGAGATATTTGTTGAAGTTCACACTCATCCACAAATGTGATGGGCTGCAGAGTTTAACATATGGAAAGCTCACACTGGGCATGCTCACACACTTTGATAAATGAGACATCTTTCACACAACATGCCATGGGAAGGCTGAACTGGGCATGCTCACACACTTAGTCCAAATATCAGTTTAGCATTTTGCCACATATATCTGGTATATGCGTGTTATTCCAGTAACCAACAACATTATAGCAATCTGACCAGTGCTCACACTTAAATGACTACAGAGACATACATGATATAGTGGATTTCCCCCATATGCAAACATCTTCCACAGATACACAAGTTGTTCATACAAACAGGAAATGTTATGGCAAGAAAGACCTGCAAACACTGCTATCAGCACCAAATAATGTGCATCTGACAGTTAAACATATGGGTGTAGAGGTCAAAACTAGGCTGTTTGCCCTAGGGAATGACAGCTTATCCAGAGTGTGTGTGTGTGGGTGATTGTGGTTGGTCTGTGTGCAAGTCTGTGTGAGGGAAATGTTCCTTTTAGCAACTGGGAAAACACACCACAGGATGCTCATTCCCCTTTCTAAACACTGATGATATCAGCACCCTATAAGTATATCAGGAGAAAAGAAATCTTCCAGTAATGCGAATAGCGTGCTCTGCTAATGTGTCTGTCTCTAGTGTCATAACATAGTTAGGTTGGAGTTTGAATTCAGCAAGTGGTACGTGTGTGTGAAGGGGGATTAGTGTGTATGAAAGAAACATCCCTTTTGGCAACTGTGAAAACACACCACAGGATGCCCATTCCCCTTTCTAAACACCGATGATGTCAGCACCCTATAAGTATATCAGGAGAAAAGAAGTCTCCCAATAATGCGAATAGCGCGCTCTGCTAATGCGTCCGTCTCTAGTGTCATAACATAATTAGGTAGGGGTATGAATCCAGCAAGTGTGTGTGAAGGGGAATTAGTGTGTGTATATGAAAGGAACATCCCTTTTGGCAACTGTGAAAACACACCACAGGATGCCCATTCCCCTTTCTAAACACCGATGATGTCAGCACCCTATAAGTATATCAGGATAAAAGCAATGTCCCAGTAATGTGAATAGCGCGCTCTGCTAATGCGTCCGTCACTAGTGTCATAACATAGTTAGGTAGGGGTTTGAAACCAGCAAGTGTGTGTGTAAGTTTGTATGAAAGGAACATCCCTTTTGGCAACTGTGAAAACACACCACAGGATGCCCATTCCCCTTTCTAAACACCAATGATGTCAGCACCCTATAAGTATATCAGGAGAAAAAGACTCTCCCACTAATGCATCTATCTGTAATGTCAAAACATAATTAAGTAGGGGTTTGAATCCAGTAAGTGGCAAGTGTGTGTTAAGGGGGGTTATTGTGTGTATGTGAAAGAAACATCCCTTTTTGGCAACTGTGAAAACACACCACAGGATGCCCATTCCCCTTTCTAAACACCGATGATGTCAGCACCCTATAAGTATATCAGGAGAAAAAAAATCTCCCAGTAATGCGACTAGCATGCTCTGCTAATGTGTCCAGTTGTAGTGTCATAACATAGTTAGGTAGGGGTTTAAATCCAGCAAGTGACGAGTGTGTGTGAAGAGGGGTTAGTGTGTGTGTAAGTTTGTATGAAAGAAGCATCCCTTTTGGCAACTGGGAAAACACACTACAGGATGCACATACCCCTTTCTAAACAATAGCACAATTATTTATGGCTTTTGATTCCAGACATGTCACGTGTGTTTTGCTCACACAGAATGCCCATGTGTGCGGGTTGTTTCTCACAATAATGCATGACATCGATTAAACCAGTTATGGCAATGCACACATGATGTATGTGTGTGCCAAATACACATATGTACCTGTGACCTTCAATAGTTACCATGTGTGATGCCTGCCACATGTGAATACATGGTATTTGCACTGGGTAACATTATGACTGTGGTCTTCTGTGCAGGTGCTGCATGTGGGATGTGTATATACAGTGTGAGATGTAGATGCTATCAGCCTAGTAGTGAGGGATACACACCTGGTCTGGGGCATATAGTCTACATGTTGTTGATGAACAGGTGCTGCATGTTTTCACCTGTTGTGGGAGTGGTAAGAAGTTGTTCCATAGCAATGCAGTGACTGCATGCTAAGAACCTTTCAGCTAGAGTGTTGTAGCTACAGTAATTCATTAGCAGCATTCAGTAATATGTCAGCATTCCTGGTGAGGGTATGATGCCAACCAAGGTCAGGGTTCTACCAGCCTGTGCCACTTGCTCAGTGAGCCCTTCCATGTTCTCTATCATGTATTCCAGTGAGGGACATCACACGTCAGCTGTAGTGGCATGGACAATGACTGAGTCATATGTGTCCATGCATCTGACTGACCTGTATGCTTGTGTTATGTGGTGGACCATAGTGCCCCATGAGCATATCACTGTGACCTTCACCTTGTCCAGCCTGGTGAGCATGACCTCACTGTACCGGACAATAAAAGTACCTAACACAACTGCAGCAGGAGTGTTGTATAGCTGTACAGACTGTGCTTGTTTGGCACACAGGATTTGTGTGCTATGTGTTATGCATGCTGTGTTCAGGCCTAACGTATGCCTGTGTGCCAGCTGCAGAGGTGTCTGCCACTCAGGCAGGATGCCATTCTTAGGCTCCACGAATGGCCTGGTGTGTTCCCGTGCTTGTATTGCTATCAGTGTAGGTCTACATCAGACTGGTATTGCAGTCACTGTAGTATTTCATGCCACCTGACAGGTTATGCCAGTACTGGGTTCAGAGTGCTTAGTCCACAGTTTGGCTATGTGTTTCCATCTCATACATGTGTTGTACATCCATGGGAAGGGGATAGGGTTGACTGTGTACATGTAGCAGCTGTGACATTACTACATGACTCACATATTCCACAACTGTACCATAGAGGTGACTGACAACTGACCTTTGCACATGCTACCATAGTATTGAGATTGCATTGGTGATTAACAGCACATAGGGCCAATGATGAACAAGATACATAGGTTCATAGGTTCATACTAGGCTATCTGCCCTAGGGCATTTATAAACCTAGCCAGAATGTGTGTGGCTTTCACCATGCATTGTAAATCTATCTTGCTATGCCCTTTTCCAAGGTTAGTATACTGTGCCTCTGTCTAACAGTGACACATAAGTGATACCCAGGGTAAACCTACAATGTCCCATCCAGTCATTAATATTCCTCTTGAAGATAGTCACTGAGTGACTCTGCCTAACCTGTATTGGGATAATATTCCAGAATGAAGGGAGCCTCTGAGTTATGAATGTGTCCCTCCAGCATGTCCTATGTATATCACTCCTGAGGTTCAAGTCTTTCCAGCGTGTAGCTTGATGGGATTTGGATATTCTGAGGTGCAGCATGACCATTAAGTCAGGGTTTGACATGGCTTTATATGTCAGGCACAGATTGCCGATGAAGAGGCAGTATGCCACTGAGTAGAGCTGCTGTTTCTTTAACGAGTCAGTATGTGGCATCTGTTTGAGCCCTTTGATCCTCTTGTTGAGGTACTTTTGTGGTCTTTCCAGTTGCTGCAGGTGTCTGGTAAGGTGCATGCCGACAGGGGCATTGTAGTCAATTATGGGCATGATGAGGGATGAGTAAAGAGGCACAATGTCCTCCCCTGATCTACATGCGAATCCCTTCATGATGAGGTGGCCTATATAAAATGTTTTTCTAACCACTTTGGCCATGTGGTTGTCAAATGAGAGAATGCTATCAACTTGTGTACCCCAAGGTCCATAATTCCTTCTTCTGTACTTAATGGATTAACACATATGTGGTACTTTGTAGTCACTTTGTTTTTGCCAAAGGGGATGACTATACACTTTTTGGCATTCAGCTTGAGGCCATGGCTGTGGCACAAGGCGTCTCTTTCTAAGAGGCCCTTTTGGAGGATGCGTGTGTTGGCTGGAGAGTTGATTATGGCATCCAGTTTGCAGTCATCTGCAACTTGCTCAGCCACAGTCCTTCCATGTTGGCCTGTACCTCTGATAAATATATACTGAACAAGACAGATCCCAGGGCTGAGCCTTGTGGGACACCACTTGTAACTGGTTTTGAGGCTGACATGGCTCCAGCAATTCTAACCATGTGTGTTCTGCCCTTGAGCCACTGTGCAATATATGTAGTGACATAGGGGTTAATATGTACACTGGTGAGCTTCCCTAGAGTGCACAAGAGGGGTATTGTATCAAAGGCTTATGCAAGGTCCAGGTAGGCTGTGTAGACCACCTACCCTTGACAGTGGCCTTGGTGACTGTTTCAAAGAAATCAAACAGGTTTGAGAGGCAGGATCTGCCATTAACAAAGCCAAACTGTGTATGATGCAGTGTCTGTAGGTCCCCAATATCTATATTTATGAGGTTCATGATGATCCTTGCCATAGCTTTGCAGACCAAGCTATTCAGACTTATGGGCGATAGTGTCCTGGATCCGTTAAGGCACCACCTAAATGTAGAGGGACCACTGTTGCTGTACGCCACTCTTTGGCCACATATCGTGTAGTAAGGCTGGGATTGAACAGTAGTGTTATGTCTGGGTGTAGCTCTTCTTGGAGTTCATGTAGGACACAGCCTGGGACACTGTCTGGTCCCATTGATGCAGTGTTTATTGCTTTGGAGAGGGCAGCTCTTACCTGAGCATCTGAGATGTCAGGGGGGGCAGCACTCTGCTGGGAGAAATATTTGCCCTTTTGGTGTGGAGGGGGGGGGATAAGTTAGCAGTGAACCTGTCCACTAGGATGTTGGCAATGTCTGTGTGTTTGGTATTTCTTTTGATATCTTGGACTACCTCTGAGCATATCTGGGAATTACCACCCAGGTTCCTAACATAACTAAAGAAAGCCTTGTGATTATCCTCAGTGTCTTGTGGAATCTTCTCTCAAAGATGGCCTTAGACAATGTTATGAGTGCTTGTAGTTTTCTTCTAATACTCATCAGTGATGCCTTCACATTTTGGGAGTTTGTTGTATCATTTAGTAGCTTCATCCTTCTATTGTATAGTTTGTTTATGGCTGGTGTCCAGCACACAGGACGTCTGCCTTTGGAGGATTGGGTCTTGCTTTTATTTGGGATTGCATGATCCATGCATTTCTGAAGGTGTCCATAGAATGCCTTTATACAGGTATCTGCAGTCTGGTCCATATTTTCAACAGGCCTGGGGGCTTTGAGGGTTTCCACATCATTTATGAGGAGTGTGAACATGCTTTACATGAGTTGTTGACTCTATTCTTCTGTGCAGGGGGTGGCCTTGGGATGTGAATATCCAGTGAGATTAGTTTATGGTCTGATCTTACCAGTGAGGGATACACTTCTGGTCTGGAGCATAGAGTCCCCATGTTGGTGATGATCAGGTTCAGTATGTTTTCCCCTCTTGTGTGAGTGGTAACAAGTTGTTCCATAGCATTTTGGTATATAAATTCTAGTAATCTTTGGGCTAGGGTGTTGGAGCTACAGTCATGCTCCCAGTCTATATTTGGGTAGTTTAACTCACCCAATATAATGGTGTATGGACAGACCTACATATTTCCAACTGTTTTCCGGAAGGCCAAGTGCGGTTCTTGTGTTTGTGAGGGTGGTCTGTAGCAGGCTATAACCTGGAAGGCAGTTTTACCCATTGTTACTTGCATATGGATAGTCTCTGATGTTTGGTGCTTTGCCACCAACCTGGAGGTGTGGGTATCTTGGATGAATATCAATACACCCCCTCCTTTTGTGGTTTTGTGCAAGTTTTGGGCCTGAAAAGCATGGTATGAGGTATAACTTGGTAGTGCTGGGGTGCTGTTGGTAGCCATGAATCCGGTATCTGTTACTGCACAGATAGCGATGTTCTCCATGCTGAGGAATGTTTCGAGTGTGTGCATCATCAGGTTTAGAGTCCTGCAGTGGCATATATGACTGCTCGCGTGGACAGATGCCAGGTAAGTCATATGCAAAGTGTCACAGGCAACGTACATGTGAACAGGAGAAACAGTGACATTCTGTCAAGTGAAACATGAACATACATATAGTAAGCTATGCAGATGTCACTAGGAGTCCACAGAAGCTGTGTAACTCTGCATGGCAGGTCGGATCAGTATTCCAGGGTAACTGCAAGGAAACATGAATGCAAACATATCTACTGTAAGCAGGGCTGCATGTAGTCCATTGTACAACAAACAAGCTGTACCACTTTCAGTAAGTAACACTGCAAATACTCACCAGCTGACATATGAATACCTATGTCACCAAAGGTGATACTTACCAGACTACGGACAGAAATGACATGGCCAGACACGCTGCATCCCACATGAACACATATCACAAGCAACACAGACCTCACAAAGTCAGTGTTCTTAACAGGCACAGCCCATAAGGCCAAACACAATGTGTGACACACCTACAATAGGTGATGCCATAGTCAGACACACTGACGTCCCACTCTCCAGACTGAGCAAGGTGAGGGTCACATTTAGCTACCTGTTGGGTGATAGAATGTGCCACATAACACAAGCACTCAGGTCACTCCACAGCAAGTACAAGTATGAGGCAGTCATTGTCCATGCTGGTGTGAACAACCTGAGACGTACCTCCCTGGACCACATGGAAAGAGACACAGAGGAGCTCTTACATCACCCTCTCAAACTCAGGAATCCCACACAGCCTTCATGACGACACAGGAGAGTATAGATTTCTCTGCAAACACCATCATACTGGGTGACTTCAACTACCCAAACATAGACTGTGAACATTACTCAAGCCACAATACCCAAGCTCTAGGGTTCCCATAGTTCAGAAACTCTTTAGCTATGGAACAAGTAGTCAACATTCCCACAAGAGGGGAAAATATACTAGACCTGATCATCACAAACATGAGTACAAAATGCTCACCACTTGAAGTATATCCCTCATTGTTGCAATCGAACTATATACTAATCACACTGGAGTACTGGATCCCCCACATATGCAGACCTCAAACACATCTATGTGTGTGCGGGAAATGCCCCTATTAGCAACTGTGAAAGTACACTACAGGATGCAGATTCCCCTTTTGAAACACTGATGATGTCAGCACTCTATAACTATATTACCTGAATTAAAGCTCCCCAATAGTTCGTATAGTGTGCTCCGCTAATGCGTCTGTCTCTAGTGTCATAACATGGTTTGAATCCTGCAAAGGGAATGTGTGTGAGTGGGGTTTGTGTTTGTGCATAATGTTGCTGTGAGGGAAAAGTGCCTTTTGCCAACTGGGAGAACACACTACAGGGTGCACATCCCTCTTTCTAAACACAGATGATGTCAGCACCCTCTAAGTACAGCATTAGAAAGGATTTCTCCTACTAATGCAAATAGCTCACTCTGCTAATGTGTCTGTCTTAGTGTCATAACACAGTTAGGTAGGGGTTTGAATCTTGCAAATGGTAAGTGTGTGTGTGTGCACAATGCGGGGGGTGGGATGTTGCTTTTGCCAAATGGGGCTACGCACTGCAGGGTCACATTTCCCTTAACAAACAGTGATGTTGACAGCACCCTATACAAACAACATGACAACAGACAACTGCCAGTACTCAGTATAGTGCTACATGCTACTGTAACACGCACATGTACCAGAACATACCTAGATAGTGTTTTGAAACCTGAATGTGGCAAGTGTGTGGATGTGGGATGTTTCTGTGTGTGCATTTCCATATGGAAAACATGTTGGATGTGGCAATCAGGGAACCACAGTACCTGATGCACATTACACTTTTAAACTAATGAGGTTGCCTGCACCCTGTGAGTACAGGTAGAGAAGAGGAAATCGGTAGTAATCCAAATAGTGCACTTTTCAAATGTGTACCTGTCATGTGTCGACAGCTACTCATATAGGGTAATAAATAATGGAAATGGCAGGTGAGCGTGTGCATGTGTGGGGTAGCAGGGTGTGTGTAAATGCATGTGTGACAGAACAGATGCATATAGCTGAATCTACAATACAGCACATGATGCACATTCCCATAGTCAATGGTAGCATGTGATGGTGTGCAGCTGGTACACTTTGGTAAGTAGTATGGGTGCAGATAACAATTCAGGACATTCATACAGTTACTGCAGCAGGAATGCTGGGATATACACACAATCATAGTGGAACAGTGAACAGTTACCAACATGTTACTACTTATACACATCTATGTAGTCACCCTGTGCATCAGCAACGTGTTTACCTTTTCCTGCACTGATGTTGCAGTATGCAGGAGGTGGCACAGTGTCATCATATGCACAGGGTGTGGGGTAGGTATGCCCAAGCCAGCCACTGGTACCACCAATTGACATGTGTGTGTATGTGTGTTTGTGAGGGGCAGCAGAACAGGGTGGACCAGTGTTGGTGCAGTGTGTGTGTGTATGTGTTTGCCCTAGGTGTTACATTTCTGCATGTGTGTAAGCACACACACAGTCCCACATAATGGCTGCCATGTACAGGGTTTTGTGGACAGCCACAGACAGCACCTGTCAGGTCATCCAGATCAGTGTCTGTGGGCACGGACACAGTACCTGTGCCTGGCAGGGGTGCTACGGACCATATCCGGTACTAACCCAGACTGGGTACTGTCATCGGAAGCGGGTGTGTGTTGACTGGACACAGTTCCCTGTTGGGGCTGTCCAGAGCCACGTGCACGTGGTATCCTGGGGCGTCCTGATGACAGCACTAACCCAGCATTGCTGGGGCTGCTGCTGGCACTTGAGGTGCGTGAGTGGGCCTGTTGTCATCCGCGGCGACTGCCAGCTGGTGCTGTTGCCAGCATACGGCCACGTCGACGCCACAAACGCACACCATCACCCTGGCCCATGGACATCTGGTTGTGGAGCAGCTGTTGTATGTCCCCACAACGTCTGTCAACGACATCTGTGAAATTACGAATAGCATTCGCAATGTCACGCATGCCATCTGTCATGGCTGTGCGACATGCTGTCAGCTCCCTCAGACCCTGTCTGGTGTACCTTTCCATACGCGCCTGTGCCTGCATAACAGTCCAAAACATAGTGGAGGTTGACATACCTCCTTGGGCACGTCAGCCAGAGGCAGTACGGCCACGGATGCCCCCACGAGAACCCATGGGTGACTGTCTGCGTGGTACCATTGGAGGACCCTGCTCATGGCTGCTTTGTGGGGATGCATGTACCACAGGTACCACATTACCCTGATCTATGCCCAATGCATACTGTCCATCACCTAGGGACAATGGTGACAAAGGAGGTAACGGCAGGATGACTGTGCGCATTGAAGGGGTTGACAGCTGTGTACTGTCAATTGGCTGACCAATGGCAGACCCAGACACACCTTCCTGCACCATTATAGACATTTCCTCATCATCAGTACCTGGGGCACAAGATTCAGGTTCCCTGCTGCAGGTCACCAGAGCAGCACCAGAACCTATGGGAGGAAAACAGGGAACACAGATTACAGTCTCAAGACATATTTTACGGT
The DNA here is from genome assembly GCF_019279795.1 of Protopterus annectens. Classification (NCBI taxonomy): domain Eukaryota; kingdom Metazoa; phylum Chordata; order Ceratodontiformes; family Protopteridae; genus Protopterus; species Protopterus annectens. The sequence goes on along the minus strand of NC_056741.1, from coordinate 241,139,622 downwards.
GATGCACTTCAATACAAATGCACACATTCAGAAATGGACACACACACACACATGCACACATGGGCACAGGCACATTTGCACACATGCACACCCCACAGTACACACACACATCAGTACTGAGTTACACTACTCTTACTAGTATTAACTTGAGTATTGCAGGTATTATTAAACACACTCACCAGCATGTATACTACTGAGTTACACTACTCTTACTAGTACTATAAATAGTTTTTCAGGTAATGATAAACACACTCTCCAGCATGTATGGCCTGCCTCATTGCTAGATGGGAGGGACCTGGAAATATGAAGAAAGTAATGTCAGTGGGCACAAGTGTGCCATTGTTTTTGCATATGATACAGTACAGTAGTACACCAGTTCCCTTATACACATCAGCTGCTCATAATGCCAGTATCACACATGCACAATTACATATCATGATGACAGATACATACCACGTCCACACCTTATGCATGCATGAAGTAACAGTGTACAGAGCAGTCATATGTACATATGGCATCTTACCTGCACGCTCAGTGTCTTGCTGCTGTGTGGATCCAACCTCCATCATGATGCAAGTCTGATGCTGTTGTTGTTCTGGGGCTGGATCCACGACACTTAGCAGTAGCCCCTCCTGTCTGGTGAGGGGGGGATGTGTGGCCACCCCCCCCACCTGTGGCAACCTGTTGCCTGCGGTTATCTGCAGCACGCTGGCGGACATTTCTAATCAAATCACTGCAGTGATGTCTCACCTGCTCATATGTCCTATCATGCATGCCAACATCATTTATCCTGCTGACAAGGTTTTGCCACAGTGCAGACCTCTCCTGCTGATTCTGGGTGGTGCATGAAAACAGGATGTCATAGTCACGCACCAGGCTCTGGTGGATCACTTCGTCCTCTGCAGCAGAGTATGCAGGGTTCCTTTTTGGAGCCATATCTCTCTGGAAAAGTACACAGACAGGATATCAGCAGAGTATGTCAGCAATATATGGTACACATTCTATACATGAAGTATTAAATTGTAGTTATTACTGCTTGGTTGTAACTTGATTACAGTGTAGCTATCATTCTAAGTCTTTTGGATTAAGCACTTGGCCTTCAGACCAGTTGTTTTACATTAGGAAGGTTTGTGGCAAGCACTGTGGTGGCAGGACAGGTAGCTTTCATCCTTCTAAGTTGGGAACTGCTGATTGAGAGCCCAGTGTCCAAGTGTATTAGTTCTGGTATAAGCAGTTGGCCTTCAGGCCAGTTACTTAACATTAACAAGGTTTGTTGTCTGCACTCTTGTGTGAGAATAGGCTGTACTCTGCCATTCATAGCTGGGAACTTCTGGTTTAAGGTTTATAGTGCCTGCATATTTGAACTGTATCTTACTGACATTGGTACACCTTGTTTGCTGTAGCATACACTACATCCAAGCCTCCTGAATCTAGCTTTGTTTATATGCTTGTTATTTGTTAGCTTGTTATTTCACTGGTACGCTAATTCCACATAATACACAGCTTCTCAGCACTTCTGTGAATCACTACTGATATCTGCATTGCTTACTGTACTTATTTCCTTGTTACACTTGAAAGAAAGTGACTGCTTGTCGTTTTTGCATTTAGTTAACTGTAACACATTGCACTTAAGTTACCTGGCACTTGCTCACTGAAGCTATTATATCAGTCAGCAGTAGAAATTAATATCAGTACACCCTCACTCCCCACTGGACCTTGTTTTCAATTATTACGGAATTCACAATAGTATTCTAGCATGTCCAAAGGTCAGTTGTCAATCTCCTCTCCAGTCCAGCTGGTGAGTGTGGTAATCCAGAGGCAATGTTATAACAGCTTCATGTACACAGACAACCCCCTCCTCCTAACAACAAATTCAAACACATGTGAGTGATGCAACCATATACCAAACTGGAGGCTAGGCTCTCTCTACTCAATACTGCCATAACCAGTCAGGAGGAGATGGAAACCACACTCACTACAATTCCAGTCTCACATAGACCTACCACGACAGCAAAACAAATACATAAACATACTCAGAGGCTCAAAATAAAGATCTGCCTAAACAGCAGAGACCTCCAAAGCAGACACCCAAGCAACCGCTACCCCAAAACAAAACACGTGCAACACATATCTCACAAAGCCAATGTGCTGAACACTCACAGCCCTTAACAGTAAACAACACATCTCATACACTTGTAATAGGTGACTCTATAATCAGGCACACTGACGTCACATTCACCAGGCTGAACGAGGAGAGGGTCACAGTGAGCAGCCTGTCGGGCACTATGACCCGCCACATAACACAAGCACTCAAGTCACTCCAAGGCAAGTACAAATATGACTCACTCATTGTCCATGCTGGTGTGAATGACCTGACACATACCTCCCTGGACTACATGAAAAGAGACAGAAAGGAGCTCTCTGAGCATGTAGCCCAAGACAGTATGACCCTGACCTTGAGTAGCATCTTACCCTCACCAAGAATGATGCCACAATATCAAGGCAAGATGATCACTTTCAACAATTGACTGAAGTACTGGTGTCATTCAAAGGTGATCCAACGCCTGTCAGCTTGGGATGATATGCTGTACAAGCCACGATGCTTTGCTAGGGACAGCTTGCACCTGTCACCCCTGGGCTTTTGGATTTTGGCAAAGGCTCTTGCTACACCCATAGTGCCTTTATTAGGCAAGGCTCATAAGGCAAACCCACATCCATAGGTATCACAAAGGATGAGGAACTAAGAGTAATGCTACTCAATGCCAGAAGTCTAAACCTCAAGATACACGCACTCAAAACTCTACTTAGCATTATGGACATCGATATCTGTGCAGTAACAGAAACCTGGTTCAGGTTTCCCAAGAGCACACCAGCACTACCAGGTTATACCTGTTACCATTCTTGTCGGCCCCAACACTTGGACCAAACAACAAAAGGAGGGGGAGTATCAATATTCATCAAAGATACCTACATCTCCACATTGGTGGCAAAGTACCACATAGGTGTTAAGCCATTAAGTACAGAAGAAGTAATTGGGGACCTAGGGAACAAACTTGATAGCAATCTGTCATTTGACAACCATGTGGCCAAAGTGGATTGAAAAACATGTTATATAGCCCAGCTAATCATGAAGGGATTCACATGTACATCAGGGGAGGTCATCGTGCCTCTTTACTCATCCATCATCAGGCCTATAATTGAGTACAATGCCCCTTTTGGGATGTACCTAACCAGACACCTACAGCAACTGGAAAAACCCCAACAGTACCTCATCAAGAGGATCAAAGGGCTCAAACAGATGCCATATGCTGCCCGGTTAAAGAAAATCCAGCTGGACTCAGTGGCATACTGCCTGTTCAGAGGCAATCTGTGCCTGATGTATACAGCCATGTCCAACCCAGAAGTAATGGACATGCTGCACCTCAGAAAATCAAAATCCCATACAGCCACACGCTCAAGAGACCTGAATCTTAGCACTGAAATAAATAGGACATGCTGGAGGGACTGATTCATAACCCAGAGGCTCCCTTCACTCTGTAATGAACTCACAGTACAGGTTAGGCAGAGTCCCTCATTGACTCTCTTCCATAGGAATCTGGATGAGTGGATGGGAGATCATAGTTGTACCCTGGGTATCACTTCTATGTCACTGTTAGACAGAGGCACAGTATACTAACCTCGGAAAAGGGCATAGCAAAATAAAGTTTAATTGGGTGGCAAAAGACAAACACATTCTGGCTAGGCTTATCAATGCCCTAGGGCAAATAGCCTAGTATGAACCTATGAACCTATGTGTACTGCTATACTACTTCTGCCATATGTTGCATGTGTGTGTGTTGTGGGGGATGCGCAGGTAATGGCCAAATATTTCTGCACAGGCAACACTTCTGAAACACTCTGGGTGTTCATCCCAACATACTGTATGTGTGTTGCCATCCAACACTGTGATGTGGACACACATTACTCAGCCTGGCTATACATATCCCAACAACACCACAAGCACAGTACACTACCTTGCTATGTATGTATGTAATTACACAGTTATTCACTAGTTGGACTGTGATGCTATCCATGCAGCCCACTGGGCCAGTGGAAGCCACAACACACACTGCTGGCCCCTTTGCAAAAGCTTACCACAGACATCCCACATAGTGCATGTAATGTGCACACACATATCTAACCCAGACCGTATGCACACCACTTATTTATCCTGTCCAGTGGACTACAGATACAGGCACATTGTATAACAATAGCAGGAGGCTACTGCAGCACAGAGCAGATTCACATGAAGGCAAGGCATCTGTGGTCAGCAGTGGTAAGATGCTTCACATTCACCAAATGCACAGATATTGGCAACATTGTTGCAGACAGTTTAGGTGCAGGTATCCCCCCCCCCATTCTCCTACACAAGTGGAATTAGTTATCACAGATGAATGTAACCTCCCTATAATCTCACATGTCCAGGTGAGGGCCACCCTCAACATTGCAGAACACACAGCATCACTGTTACAAAATGGTATCCCTGGATGTGTGATACGTTCACCCCTAGAGGACATAGCACCACATTACAGACTGATATTAAACCCTGGCCATACTACAGGATATGTACCTGAACAGTGCCATACATACACAGTGGTCCCACACCAATGAGGAGGAACCTCTACTTACCCTGGGAGCTACTGCATCATATGCATAACTGGCCTTGTGTTCTAGCTATGGAAGTTTTAAGTATGGTAGACATGTACAGCAATATTACATATGTATATATATCAGGACTATGTACACACAACCTATCTCATGGACATAGCTATAGAGAGTGAACTATGATACATTTGGAGGTTTCACAGTAAACACAGTATTAACCTGCTACTTTGCATTACCTGTGTTTGTGTCAGCTGTTGCTGTGTCACTGGTGGTAATTGCTGTTTGCTGCTGCTGCTGCTGGTTTTGTTGCTGTGATGATGCAGTTTTTTTTATCACTGCCTTTATTGCTTTATTTATTTATTTATTTATTTATTTATTTGTTTATTTATTTATTTATTTATTTCTCTCTCTCTCTCTCTCTCTCTCTCTTTCTATGTCGGTTTGGTGCAATGAATGTATTGCATGTGTGGAGTGTTAGTACTGGATGCTTTTGTAGGTATCTGCATAGGTCCATGTGATGGCCTCTGCACCAATTGTAAGGCAGCATTTGCTAATTGCATGCAGCCAGATGTGTACTGATTGCATGTCTCACTGTGATTTCAGGACAGTGATATAAAAGGGTATGTGAGATAGGAGTTGCCCTTTCAGATTGTAAGGGCGTGGACCATGCTGGTATGCTGTCGACAGTGTTCTGTGAGTGTGAAGGTTAGTAAGTCTCTCATGATTCATGCTGTGTTGTAAATTCAGGTTGCTGCATTTCTCTCACCTGTTCCCTGTAGTGAGTGTGTATGCATACTGACACCTACACCTATATTTCCATATATATTAATATATATATATATATATATATATATATATATATATATATATATGTACATATACATACTTTCATATATGTACATTAGCTTACATTATTAAGTACAAGCTAACAATTAGCAGGGCTGTTTCTGTTAACACTAAACTAGTATGGGAATCCAGTAATTAGGACAGTAAAAGTCTACCTGACATGCTTTGGGTAGTACACATCCTATATTGCCTTTATCTTCATTCCTACTATTACATGTTATACTTATTTTAGCACTATATTCCTGTATGAGAGTCATGGCTTAGTGGTAGGTCATACAGACTAGTGTTACAATGGTCTTGTGGTAGGGCCTAATAGTATGCTTTTATTTTGCTTTCAAATTGAGTACAGGGCCTGTCAATCAAAGTGCTGAAGGCACCTTTCAGCAGTTAAAAGGGTTAGTAAGTCTCACAGGAGTCAGGCTGTGTTGTAGATTCTGGTTGCTGCATTTATCTTCACTGTTTCCTGTAGTGAGTGTGTATGAATACTGACACCTACAACTATATTTCATATGTATTAATATATATATATATATATATATATATATATATATATATATATATATATATGTGTACATATACATACTTTCATATATGTACATTACCTTACATTATTATGTACAAGCGAACAATTAGCAGGGCTGTTTCTGTTAACACTAAACTAGTATGGGAATCGAGTAATTCAGACATTAAAAATCTACCTGACATGCTTTGGGTAGTACACATCCTATATTGCCTTTATATTGATTCCTACTATTACATGTTATATTTATTTTAGCACTGTGCTCTTGTATGAGAGTCATGGCTTAGTGGTAGGTCATACAGACTAATGTTACCAAGGTCCTGGGTTTGAGACTGACAGTGGGAATTTATTTTTCTTTCGAAATGAGTAAAGGACCTGTCAATCAAAAGTGCCAAAGGCACTTTTAAGCACTTAAAACCAGGTCTGCGCTCTTTTGCGTGGAGCTCACGCATGCGCACTGGCGGTGAGCTCCACTAACACACGCGCACACCCGCGCTATTTTCTTTGAAAGAAAAGAAAAAGGGGTGACAGGAAAGTGGTGAAAAAGGGGTCACAAAGAGGGTAAGACAGTAGGGAATCAAGCTTGGGATTTACAGGAGGGATGTAGGTGAGGCCCATAGCTGCCCATGTCTTTCTCAGCAACAGCTGTGCATTTGTATGTAATTTGGTGTGACATTTGAAACCTTCCACCCCTGAGAGAGGTGTCAGGACAACATTAATACCTGTTGTACAGCCAATTGTAATTACCAGTTTCAATGTCCAGCGGACATGTGTGCAACATGGACAGCTATGTATGGGGCGTAATTTTTTTGTGGGTACAGAGTGCCCTTTTTTTTTTTTTCAGGTGAGAGTGGTATGTCAGGTGAAGGTAGTCGGTATAGCTGGGGAGGCAGGTTGGGTAGGTTAACAGACAAGACAGACAAGACGCATACAGGGGCGGTGTATGACACATGTGGGGGGGTTACACAATTGACAGGGACGGAGGTTGGGATATCCAGGGCACATGAGCCCACAGATGGCAACAGTGGAACTGATATCCCCACCCATAGGCAGTTGTCACTGTTCCTTCACAGCCCAGGATGGGGCTGTGCTGGGGGTTGTGCAGGCGGGACAACGGGCATGCCCGTAAGCTGTGCCACCCGGGCCTCAAGCTGGCGTAGGGGCCCAAGAACAGAGTCTTGAATCTCCCTTCGCACCACAGACCTTGGAGGGTGAGTGGACAGGCTCCTCCGGCCACGCTTGCAGAGAGGGGACAGGCCCCATCCCCTGCAGTGCTTCCACCCGAAGGTGGCACAGGGCCACCGGAGGACGGTCCGGCCTGGGCACTAGTGCCAGGTGCAATCGCCAGATGAGGTGGGAGAGGTGGGTCCGCTTGGACCCACCTTCCCAAGCATTCTAGGTTTGTGAGTATGTTATGTTAGTTTGGGTTAGTAGCATATTATTCCATTCAAATTAGTTGTAACAGCATGCATTGGTATTCCCATTAAACAAACACCCAGATATTAACACCATTGAACAACGGGCATATCAATATCACATGCATTATTTGAACAGAAATACACAATCAAACAACATGCAGGGTTGATTAATGGCAACAGGCCATCAGGTTTGCAGGTATGAACAGGGCAATTGCAACAACGGACATGCATATATTTTTGAAACAACAGGACAAATGTCCATGGTTAATGAAATGTTCACATACCAATATTTAGTGAGTTTTTTAATTTGCAATTATAGGGTGGGGTGGAGAAAGAAAATGTTGACACATTCATAAATTATACATTGATATACATTTGTAATAGAAACACAATTAACTTGTGGGTGCTAGTTTTCAAATGATTTTTAATTGACTGTCATGCTAGACCTGTTACAGATACATCACTATCCTAGTTATTTTAAATTTGATCAGATACATCATCCTGCTACATTTTGATGACAGGGCAGGGGACAACTATGGATGTTTAGTATGTCAGACAATCATTCATTCTATCTGAAAATTGTTGACTGTGATCACCATATACAGATTTTGGCTTAAACATTCAAGATTCAGACACACTGAAATCAGTTTGGGATGTTAATTTTTAATTCCCACATGCATTTAGTTCTGTAGAACCACACTGAGGCTTATATATTCAGGAGTTATTACTACTTTATTCATTGATACATGACCCTTTCTATCACTCTCACACATCCTGCTATTTCACAGTTCAGGTTGGTACTTCTAGGCTTTGTTCACATATTAGACCTGTGGTGATTCAAACACTTTCCAGCAGCCTCACTTCTGTCATGATTCAGCATTTCAACAGGGGATATATCTCACATGTGATTAACTCAGCTTCTGAAGCTGTACTCTTGAGACTACTGCAGGTTATACTACATTTAATTAATGGTGGGACATCTGTATTACAGAACTATTTTTTTCTATCAATTATATTTCCAGTTTCACTTACATACTGATGAACTTCATGCAGCCATACCTGCACACTTTCACTTGTTGCTTGCACATTCAATTACTTTTAATGAATACACTGCAGTGTTCTGCTAAGTGCTACACTATAATATTTATTTACAAGTACTAGGTGGGGTTACTAACCTGTATGGTGGCGCAGCACCAGCCTGCTGTCATGTGCCCTGCGATTCGCAGAGCGGACACCTGCAGCTGTAATACAAAACAAGTAATATTGGAATACACATCTCCATGATATCAGCTAGTTGAATTCCTTACATACATAAGTAAAATGTAACTTACTCAGTAGTGGGGCGTTGGGCATATCCCGGGCCTCCTGGATCCATTGGGTCAACTGGTCTTGTTTGCGTTGCTTCAGGTCCGCATGGTGGTGATGGACCTGCTCACTGGTACATGGAATCCCAGTAGCACTGGTGAGATCATGAGCCAACTGGTCCAATGCCTCCACCCTGTATGCTCCCCATGAGACCTGGCCCTGCATGAGTTGGGCCTCATGATGATGAACTAGGAGCCAGACCATGTATCTGGACTCCTCAACGCCCCACCGCTGTGCTCGAAAGCAACGTCCCTCCCCTACTCCACTCATTCTGCCTGCAGGCCTATTCTACAATCGTTTATGCTGTGTATTCCTGCCTATGGGGCTTATATATGCCGATTTTCCCACACATTTGTATGATTGGCCATTTTGGAATTGTATCAACTTCACAGAAACTGCTTTATCATGCTCCATTTTGGATTACATCCTATATATATGCTATTTCTGCATTTCAAAGTACTGCTGTCATAGCTTAGTGATTTAGTACCTTGACTCTAGTGCATGGTATCCTGGGGTCGAATCTGACCACTGATTTTTAAGTTTTATGACTGTCTAGACAGGCTGAGGGGTGTGTCTGTGTAAAGGCACTTTTGATACAGCTTGCTTAACGTTGCCCAGCGGTTAGCTTGTGGGCACGGCGCGCACCTCTGCGCAAATGGTGTGCGCTGGGTTAAACCTTAATTGGCTATTAACACACATGTTAAGCTAAGCACAGCTAGTTGCACACAGTTTGAGCCTGTTAAACCAGTGCTTAGCTACGGGCAAGCAATTTGCAGCCTTTGAAACACTACTCAGCTACGGGCACTCTGTCTCACCTTGTTTGACAGCAGCTTAGCTATCAGTACATTTCTAAATATTTTTATTATTGTATTACTTGAAAATATATGATCCACTTCATTCCATTTTACAAAAGGAAATACTTTTACATTTGTACAATACTGTCAGGGGCCTTTTTAGTGCTTATTTACAAAGCAAAAAAAAAGGATGTTGTGTGGGCTCGAACCTTGCCTGCCTGCTCTTAAGCTGAAAACTCTACCGTTATGCTATTACTTCTTGGCTTACTTTGCATATTTAGTTCTTACATCCTTTTCCAGTGATTGCTAACTGCAGTTGTGCTAGTAGCACACCCGCTCACACGAGCGCACGCATTAGAAAACATTTACGTGGTTTTAAAAAAAATAAACAAGTTTTCATTTTACATTTTATAACATCTGTTCACTTTTTACATTTTACATTGCTGGTCTGTGGGGGCATGTGTTGTGTAGTGTGTTTATTCACATTTCCATGGCCTCTCTCGTGGGTGTTTACTTTCTGCCATTCTAGACTTCCGGGAGCGTGTCCGCTTGCAGGGCTTAGCCTACGGACATGCCCCCTACTGTCTTACATGGACTGTGTAAGAGTTACAGTGTGATTCAGCATGCCTCATGCACCTCATGCATATGCATGACGTGCTGACATCACACCGTTTAACTGCAGCCTCCGTGTAAGAGTTATAACTCTTACACGGAGGCTTCCTGAATCCTGCCCTCTGTCGTCACACTTTATGTTTATCTTTTTCTCTTTATAAACAGTCTTCCATGCTTGACGAGCAAGATCAACATTCAGTAAAAGATTCTTTGTTTCAGCTTTATTTTATTATTTAGCATGTCTAATGTCTAATAAGTACTGTTCAATAAAAATCCCTAATCTAACACCTACAACATTTCATTTGCAACAAAGTGTACTAAACAGTGTGGGTTTTTTTTGCCTTTGTTAATACTGACATTGGTAAAATAGAGACTATTTTCTTAAACAAACCTTGACAAAATGTATAATTCAATTATTATACTTATCGGCATGGTTATTGTGGTAAAACTATTCTGATGGGATGAATAAAAGCACATGACATTCAAATGAGGTTATATTGGAAGCCCTTAATTGCTTATAGAATGGTTCTGATGAAGTCAAGATTGCTACAGGACAAAAGCACTTAATCAATGCATGCCATTTTATATCATATGTTTATTTTTGTCTTATGGTTCACCTAATTAATAAATCATTTATTTAATTTTTGAATCGGATGACTTGGAAGGCTTGTATGCAAATTGTGTGAGCACTATGTGAGCAAATTATTTCTTGGTATCTCCTGATAATACCAAAGCCATGTAAATTTATGCATGTCTCTTTAACCTTGGTTCCCAAGTCTGTTTGCACTTAATGTACTGCACATTGTGTTAACACATTTTATTCTTATCAGTATTCATGACTGAAGGTTACCAAAATATTCCTTTCTTATTGAATCTGCATGTAAAAAGTACGTCTGCTTTAATATGGTTGCATTTCTAGACCTATGTAAAAAGAATACTGTATTTTTGTCTAACAAACTTCATTAAAACAAAACCTGATCTTAAAACCCATCCTGAGACACATGAATAGATATTTATTTATGTAGTTACTTATAAAATGAAGACACTGGCCTAAGCTTACAGGATTATGCAACATCTATTCTACTAACTGTATTTATGTTTATAGATTAGAACTAGGCTAACTGCTCTTGTGAGCCATTTTAAACCTAACCAATTATCCCTTTTGCGACTCAAACCATGCACATTGTGTTTATAAGGCAAACACCTTAACCATTAGGCCACCATGTAGCATTTATTCTGTAACAATTGTCTCTGAAATTACTAAAATGGTATTTATTTCTGTAATTACTTCATAAATCTACTAACATAGTCCACAAAGGATACTATAATGATCACTAGAACTAATATAACAGTTATAAAATATTTTTTCTTTAAGTGATAAGTAAACTTGCAATTTTAATTTGGACCACTAGGTGTCACTTGAACACTTACGATCTGTTAATCATTTGAAAATCTTTTGGAGTAAAGTCTCATAACTTTATGATTTAATCATAACTGGGCAATCTTTTAACGTGTTATAACTGGTAAAGTCTTCATCTAGATTTGTTACTAATAATCCTATTTACCTTTTTAATTTCTATGTACTGTAATAGATGCCTGCATTTTACATTTGTGTCTGAAATATTCTGTAAGTATCCATGTGCTGTAATGGTAGAAGTGCATTTACTAAAACCTATGCTTTCTGCATTTTAGATCTATACCTTTGGATGCCCTATCAGTGTATTTTTAACTTTCTGTCTAATGTGCAATAATTATTATGTAAAGTGCACTGTATTCTGTAAAATAATTAACAAATTATTCCTGTCTTATCATGCTTTGAGTATATTAAATAACCATTAGTACTTAATTCTTTAAATACCTTATCTTAGTAAACCTGTTATAAATTATTTTGTCACTTTACCCTAAAAACTAATGATTCAATAATGTGAGGTTTGATTTAATTGCATGCTGCAAATTGTCTAGTAATGCTGTTGGAAATGTATAACCGATTATTTATTTATTTACATTTGTCTACTGGGAAATTCCAACTGGACACAGGTCCTTTTTCAGTGGAGGCCTGGGGAGAAAAGCTCCACAGAACAATAAATGAGCAGCAGAGTACATGAAAAACAATTGAATATACATACAATAGCAAATAATACATACTGCAGCAAACATTAGATATACATACAATATGAAACATAGTAATGAACAGATATACCAATATCTAGCTAAAGGCTAGGAATAAAGTTATGACGTATATACAGATAGTACTAAGCTCAAACAGATACTGTTCTAAACTCATATACCTAAATCTTATATACAAATATTGCACTAAACTCAATCAGATATAAAGCAGAAGCTCCACATGAAGGTGGAACAAGCTAGAAGGGCTAATTGGATGGAAGGGGAAGATAGAGGAGTAAGAGAGGAGACTGAGTGAGTTGTATACGTGGTAGTGAGAGTAAGCTAGGTGTAAGTCAGTTGGATATGTATTTGGAGTTCAGATGAAGTGAGGTAGTTAAGAATGTTATAACAGGTCTGAGAGATTGAGTGAGGAGGGAAGGGGAGGGTAAAGGATGAGCCAGACCCTGCAGAGGAAGGAATGTGATGACCAGATGATGTGAGGCACGGTGGCTAGGGGAGGTAAGGTAAAAGGAGGGTTACTAGTTGGGACAGGTGCATGGGCATAACCAGAGACTTTTTAAGTGAGTTTTTACTGCAGTCTTGAAGTGATTGCAAGACGGTAGTGTGGGTATGGGGGGGGGGGGTTGTTCCATAATCTGGATATGACACAAGAGAATAGTGCATCTCCTGGTGAGTTCTTGAGTTTGGTCACTAGAAGTAGAATTTTGCTGCTGGAGCGTAGAGGTCTAGTGGAGCAGTAGGGCTGGAGAAGGATTTGAAGGGATGGGACTTTAAGAGGATGGTTTACTAACTTGTGGGCAAGGGAGAGTTGATTCAGGTGAAGAAGTTGAGGGAGTTCAATCCAGTCAAGTTCTCTAAGTGCGATACGCTAAAGTGGTGGCTGAGATAAGATGCACCAGTGGCAAACTTAGCAATTTTATTGTAGCAAGCCTTGAGCTTGTTTAGGTCTGTTTGTCTAAGATAGGTAAGTATAGGGGAGGCGTACAGTAAAGTGGAGATTAGGTGGGAATTGGCAGCAGAAATTCTGGTTGTCTTGGTGAGGAATTGTTTGTTTCTGTACAATGCACCTAGTTTTTGTGAACCTTTTTTATGGTAAGAGAAATGTGAGTGCCAAATCTGAGATTGTTATCAGTCACAACACCAAAAAGTTTGGTGTGTTCTGTTAGGGAGATGATGGTATTGTCTTTGGCTAGAATATTAAAGTGGGGATAATTGGGCTAAATTTAGTGGGTTGGAAGATAACGAGTTTAGTCTTGCTCAGGTTGAGTAATAATGGGGCATTAGACAGACAGTGTTTTACAGATAAAAAGGCTTCCTGTGTGATCTTGTGAAGTTCAGGTATAGTTGGGGCTGAGCAGATGAGGGTAGAGTCATCTGAATAGATTATTGGTGAAGACTGAGAATAGTAAGGGACCAAAGATGGAGCCTCGGGGAACACCGAGTGTTTATAGGAAGTTGAGGAGATAGGCCATTATGCTAGACAACTGATTGTTGGCAGCCAGTTAGATAGCTGTGAAACTAATCAGTAGCTGTAGTTTGTGTGAGACCATGTCAAAAGCCTTAGAGAGATCCATAAATATAGCAGAGGAGAACAGGCCATTATTTTTATAATGAAGGATAGCATTAGCGAAAGAGAGCAAGGTGGTAGTAGTGCTGTGATATGGCCTGAAGCCATGCTGGGTGCCAGAGAGGAGATTATTAGCTAAGAGGTAGTGTAAGACTTGAGAATGGAAAGTGGAGAAAGGATGGCTATGAGGCGGTTATTGGAAAGTTCAGTGGAGGAGCCAACTTTATGGAGGGAAATGATGTGAGATATTTTCCACAGTGAGGGGGACATAGTTTTCAGATAAGGACTGATTAATTAAGATAGAGACTGGATAAGCTAGGGCTTCTGCTGCTGTTTTTAGGTATTCAGATGGGAGATTGTCAGCTGCAAGTTTTGTAGACTTAAGTTTCAATAGAAGTTTTTTATATAGGAGGTAGGCCCTGATGAAAAAGAAAAGACTGTGAGTAGAGTATTTGGTTTTGATGTAGGGAGGGTGGGTAGAGGGTTGTTTTGTTTAGTCAAAGACAGAATGGTTTCAGTAAAATGTTTATTGAATGAGTCAGCAACACTGCTGAATGAAAGGGGAGTGGTAGGTGGGGGGGTGCCTACTTTACCAGGGTGGAGAATGGAGTTTATTGTGGACCAGAACTACTTCGGGTTGTGATGGGAGGAGTTTAGGGCAGACTGATAATATTGCGTTTTATCTTCTCTTATTTGCTTTTTGACCTTGTTCTGCAACTCTAGAAATGACTATCTAGAATAGGGGTTTTTTGTTAAGTGCCAGCACTCCCATGTCTTCTTTCTGATTTTCATTAGTGTCCTTGTGCTTTTTTTGTAGCCAAAGAGAGTACTGTGCCTTGATTCTGGCATTTTTATGGGGGCATGCATGTTTAGGATGTTTAGGAAGGAGCTATTGAAGAAGTGGACGGCTTCATCCAGATTGAGGTACTTCAGTGGTGTCCAATCACATTTTTGAAGGGATGAGATAAAGGAGAGAGGGTTAAAGTTTACCCTATTTTGGATTGGTCTATAGATAATGGATTTAGCACAATTTAACTGGTGTCTCAAAAGGAATGTTGGAGTATGGATGTTATATTGAGAAATCTCACTGAAATATATTATACTGAACTCATAACTGAGTATGAATGTCATATTCTAAAACTTAACTGAAATTTACACTAAGGTGATACATGTTTATACTGAAAATCTGAAATGAACTATCTAAGCTAATACTAAAGAAATACATTTTCTGCCAGATATATCTGAACACAGATAAAAGCATAAACTGAAATCTGGTAAATGTTATATTCTAGAAACTAAACTATTAGTGAAGGAGTGCCCTTTTTTCTGTCAGTATAATTTGAACACAGATAAAAACATAAACTGAAAACTAGTACAGTTATACAGTTATCTGGAAACATAAATTGAAATTCTGCCTACTTGCTTTAACTGTAATATGCATAAATCCATATCTGCTGTGTGTGTGTGTGTGTGTGTGTGTGTGTGTGTGTGTGTGTGTGTGTGCATATATATATATATATATATATATATATATATATATATATATATATATATATAATATTTTTTTACATAATTGAAACACATTTACTGTACATGTTCTCAGTAAACAAACATTAAAGAAAAAAAAAATCATTTTTACTTCTGGCTTTGGTGGTCTTGTTTTTCTGTTGATAATTGACTTGTACACCACACCTCTTACCATGTTTATGCCTTACTCTGCATTGTCCCAGTCACTGGGGTATTGGAAGTGCTGCCTTATTGTACAAGGGTCCATTGATGTGTCTCTCATGCAGATAGGCACTCCACCCCCACCCCCATCCCTGGTGCATGTATGGGTGGCAGATGTGTTATTTTTTCTTGACTGTATTGAGAAAAACATGCATTCTAGAAAAATAAACTGTAAATCATTCAAAAAGCCAAAACTGATATATGTCTTTTTGTTGCAACATCTGCAAAGCACAGACAGCAGCACCAGGTCCTTAAAATAACATTTGTAACATTAACAATTATAAACCAATAACATTTCTTTCTGCCCTGAATTTGTTCACATTTTTGTTTGAAATAAACATATGCTACTAATAAACTCTTGTAAGTCTGTAAGCAAATTGATAATGTACTATAGTGAAGTAGACATATGTTACTAATAAATTCTTCCAAATCTGTAACTGAACTGATAATGTACTACAGTGAAATGGAAAGGCTGTAATTTCATTATCAAACCAAATGGAAACCTCACTAGCCTTGCTTTTCCCTGTCATAAACTCAAATGAAAGTAAAGTAGCAATCTGACACTGTACTAATTTTTCAATATTTTTTGAATTTCTTCACCTTTATACAATTAATGTTAACTGTTGACTTTTCTACATTTATTCTGTGACTCTCAGGTCATAACTTACAAAATAATTTCTTCAGTATGCAGGTTTCTGCCTACTGCCTTACATGTAGCTGTTCTTTTAGCTGATGTCATTTAACTCTTTCAGTACTACTGAATGCTGCAAGGATACATCATTACTGTGTACATTTTTCTTGGATAAATAGTAAGAGCTCTTACTGCATAAAACTGTGTCTAATAATGTTTAACTGATCTTTGCCATACTGATTTTGGCATACATTACTGTCTTTAATTCAGCTCGCTGAGCTGACCTGTAATTTTATAACTCAGTTATGTAAGTCTGTACCTTTGTAATCTGGTAAATTGTAATTTCTGCATGAAATATATAAAATCTTGAACTGTGTACATATACACATTTATTACTAGAATTCAACTGATTTGATTCAGGAACTTTACTTGTTTGTCCTTTATAAATATTTGAAATTTCCTGATATAGTAAAATTGCATTGCAGTCTTTCCCTGACATGAGATTTGATCCTGTGGCTTTAATAACACATAATATTTATGGTGCACTCTTTTCTTGGATGGGATATGAACTTTTTACTATACTGTCACTTGTAGAATGTAAGACTAAATTCTACATTCTGTAAACTACTAAAACATCATTTAATATCTGTAAATGGTCTTCTGTCTCTGTTGGTATCAATATGTTATTTATGCATTGCAACACTTTACTACCATAATTCAAAGGTTTTAACATCTGATAGATAAAACAATAACAGAAAATTTCATTTGCTAGATCTGTAACTGTAAATCCTTTATTGTCCTAATTAACTTGACTGTCATTTCTGGTGTACCACACACATGTGCTTCCAGAATGGTAAATACACATACCGATTACAGTGTGTTTGTGTGCCGTGTCTTTAAGAAGCATATCAAGGACTGAATGTGCATATATAAATAGCAGGCACATGTTATTCTCTGTGCCATTTTGAAAGTGCAGCCAGAGAGTGAGCATGTAAGGATGACTGTAGCTAGTTTGTATAAGTTACATAAGTTGAAGTTAATAAGCTTTAATTGTGATGTGTTTGTAGATAATAAAGCTGCTTCAACAGAACCCACAAAGACTCGTCTATTACATCATCACTACATGAGCAACATGGTGTCAGAACCGTGATTCCAGAGACAGATACCCAGAACCATGAGGTGCAGAGATAACAGTGAAGGTAAACTAAGAGAATTGAGCATGAAAAAGAACCAGAAAAGAATCGAAGGTAATGAAAACTTGCATGAAGAGTTTATTTTGTAAAAAATATACAGCAGAGCATTACAAGGGCACAAACCACATTATTAAACAAGCAAGAGGTACAAAAGGTTTATTGAGTAAACAAAATGTTTAAGATTAAGATATTGATAAAAGATTGTCAGAAAAGCAAAATGAGTATGTTTAAAGCAAAATGAGAGTGTTTAAAGCAAAATGTGCATATTTAGACTAAAATGAGCACAAGAAAAGTACAATGGGCTTGAAAAGAGATTAAATGAGCAAAACAAATATAATAAGGGCAAAAAGGGCATATTAAGCATAAATAGAGCAAGGCAACTACATGCTTTTGGCAAAGTGCTGAATTTTGGCATAACTATGACTTCATGTTGTATCAAGGGCATAACTAGAGTTATGCAAACTATCTCAAAGTATGTAAACGTGCTTACAATGTGTGCTTATTACTGTGCATGTATTATGAGAAGTTTATTTGTATGCAAAGTACAACTATTTCATGAAGTACAGTCAAAGTACAGCCATTTTGAAAAGTTTATTGTGCTGGGTGTGTCTAGTCACAAAGTGCCACCATTACAGAGTGTTTCTTGCACTGTAAAGAATTATCTAGCAAGTTACCACCATTTTGGCGATGTTTTAGTGTGCCATGTACTGTTTATTTGCAAACTGCAGTTACTTTGAAAAGTTTCTTACTCAGAGCTTCTTCTGACCAGTTCATTTGCACAGTGCAGTTATTTGAAATGTTTCTTAAACTGATAAGAGGTGATTTCTTGCAGTACAGCAATTTTGAGAGTATTACAGTGCCTGAAAGACTTATTTTGCAAAGTTCAGTTATTCAGAGGCTTGTTGTGCTATTGGGCAAAGTTACAAGTACTGGCATAAATTTCTGGCATATATGTATATGTGTGTGTATTCATGTATATTTGCAAAACCCTTCACTGGCATGGGCAGATAGATTTCAGAAGCCCTCACCACCTGTATTTGATCAGAATATTTCAAAGAATTGGAGAATATTTGAGCAAGAGTATGGTATTTGTATACAAGCATCTTATTCTGACAAAGATGCACATGCCAGGGTATTCATTTTGATAAACCTAGCTGGGTCAGAGGCCATTGAAAGAGGGCATTCATTTATGTATGCACCAGCAGTATATGAGGGAAAAGGTGAAAATCATCATATTGTTGTACAGGCAGAATCAAGGGAAGACCCCGAGTGTTTGAAGCACAGATTCAGGTAAATGTGCAACCCCCAGACAAATATTACATTAGAGAATCATTTGTTTTACACAAGAGATCAGTATCCAGGGCAAACTTTTGTAGCATATATTATTGACCTGAGAAACAAAGCTAAAATGTGTCAGTTTGGTGACTTAAAAGATGAGTTGAAGGACATGCTTGTGTGTGGTATTAATAGTGATGCTATGAGAAAGATTTTGCTTCATGACAGTGATTTAATATTGAGTAAAGCCATTGACATTTGTCAAATCCATGAAGTTACAGAAAGACACACAAGTATGGTTGCAGGTGACAAGAGCATGGTTTCAGCAAGCTCCAAAGCAAATGTAGATATCATGCAATACGTGGCAAACCGAAGCCAGCCTAAGCACATGGCAGCCACAGCCCTTGCTGGTTCACCAGGGAAACCACATAGTTTTCCAGTAAGTTCTAAGCAAAGAGCATGCTCAGTGCAGTACAAGCGTGAGTCAACAAAACCCAAATCCAGCTTTATTGTTAACTGTCGCAATTGTGGTGGCAATCATGAATCTAAAAGAGAAAAATGCTTAGCATTTGGTCAGCAATGCCACAACTGTAAAAAATGGAACAATTTTCAAAGGGTTTGCAAATCAAGTAAACCCCATTCAGTTATAAATAAGGTTTCTCAAAAAAGCAAGTTGATCATATAGAGAGCTGCAGTTCTACTTTCTGTGTAGATGGTGAATTTGTAATTGATGAAAAGGTTCATTCAGTGAATTTGCTGGCAAAGAATGAAGTTTTAGTACTGTCCAGACAAATGGTAAATCCACCCAGTTCAATGTAGGCACTGGTTCAAAGTGTAATGTTATATCAGTAGACACATTTGCTAAGGTGAAAACGATGTGGCTAGTAGTGCAAAACTTATGGTTTATGAAGGTAGAGAAATTCAAACTGAAGGCTCAGTAGTGCTTTTATGTTATTTGGCTAGGGACTGTTACAACTTGTTATTCTATGTAGTTTGAAGACCTGTGCAATCATTACTGGTTCTCTGAGACAGTTTGAGAATGAATCTGCTTTCTTTTACTAAAGAAGTTTGTCATATAAGCACATATCCTAGTTTAAATTTTTCTGAAGTCATTTTCTCAGAGTATGCTGATGTTTTCGATGACAAGTTGGGCAAATTTCCAGTTGTGTATTCCATGAAGGTAGACCCAGAGGTCAGTCAAGTAGTCAGACCAGCAAGAAAAGTTTCAATAGCTATGCAGGATAAAGTTAAAGCTTAGTTGGATAAAATGGTGCAGCAAGGTGTAATTTGTCCAGTTACAGAACCAACTGAATGAGTGTCGTCCATGGTATCAGCCCACAAAAAAGGCTCAGATGAAATCAGAATATGTATTGACCCAAGAAATTTGAACAAAGCATTAAAAAGACCGCATGATTCAATGCATACAGTCAAAGAGGTCACAGCCCTAATACCAAAGGCCACTGTTTTTTCTGCCTTGGATGCAAAAAGTTCATTTTGGCAAGTGATGCTCAATCGCAAATCCTCATTACTGACTACTTTTAGTACCCTGTGTGGCAGATATAGATTCCTAAGGATGCCATTTGCAATAAATTCTGCAAGTGAAGTCGTCCAGCATGCAGTGGATCAAAATTTTTTCAGGTTATCCTTGTGCCATAATAGTATATGATTTATTGGTTGGAGGCAATGGTGAAGCAGAGCATGATAGAAACTTTAAGGAAATTTTAGATAGAGCACGTGAAGTGAACTTAAAGCTCAATCCTCTAAAATGCAAATTCAGACTACCATAAGTGACATATGTAGGTCATTTATTTACCAGCACTAGCTTAAGACCAGACCTGTCTAAGCAAGCAGCTAACATTGAGATGCCAGCACCAGATAATATTCAAGCTCTACAGCATTTCCTTGGCATGGTCAACTATCTAGGCAAGTTTATACCAGACTTCAGCGAGTTGACAGCACCTTTAAGAGAACCAATGCAGAATAACATTACATGATCTTGGTTGGAACAGCACCAGAAGGCATTTGAAAACATTAAGTAGAAAATTGCCACCCCACCTGCATTAAGATATTATGATGTCAATAAACCAGACACTCTTTCCTGTGATTCTTCAAAATTTGGTCTTTGTGCAGTTATTCTTCAAGAAGGCAAACCAGTAGCCTATGCATCTCGAACACTTACCCAAACTGAAATGCAATATGCTCAGCTTGAGAAATAACTTTTGGCAATAGTATTTGCATGTTCAAGGTTTCATGATTATATCTATGGTCAAGCCATTCAGACTGAAACTGGTCACTAACCTCTAGCTACTATTCGAAAGAAGCCTATGCATTCAGCTTCAGTGAGATTACAAAGAATGAGGCTGAAATTGCAAAAGTACAACTTCAGAATGCTCTATACAAAAGGCAGACTTCTTTGTTTGGCTGACACTTTATCCAGATCGCCCAGAAATACAACGGAACAGCTTGACTCAGAGAATTTTGACTTTGACATAATGTCAGTGCATAATTTTTCTACCACAAGACTTGATGAGCCGAGAGATCACACAAAGACTGATCCAATTTTGCAAAAACTCAACCACTACATTAATGCTGGATGGCCATCAAAGCAATCGAGTGTACCACTAGAAGTGCAATCCTATTTTCCTTACAGAGATGAGATGTTGATGGAAGATGGCATTATTTTCAAATGTCATAAAATTGTTGTTCCTGCTTCCTTAGAATGTGAATATATCCAGATTTTGCATCGTGGTCACCTAGGTTCTGAATCTATTAAAAGAAGGGTGAGAGAACTAGTATTTTGGCCTTCACTAGTGAAAGTGAGTATTTTCTTTTTGTTCGGTATGCAATAGTATTCAACCACATTTGCAAAGAGAACCACTTCAGCTAAGTCACGTTCCTGAACTACCTTGGTCAACAGTAGCTACTGGCATATTCGAGTGGAACAATCAATATTACTTAGTATTGGTAGACTCTTAATTGAACTGGTTTGAGACTGATTTACTACCTAATTTAACATCTACTACGGTTATTATCAAATTAAAATGTCATTTCTCAGTCCATGGTAGCCCACACAAAGTTATTTCTGATAATGGTACTCAATTTACTTGTCAGTTATTTCAGAAATTTGCAAAAGAATGGGACTTTGTACATGTTACTAGTAGTCCAGAATATCCACAGTCAAATCAACTAGCTGAATGTGCAGTACAGAGTGCAAAGCAATTACTTGAAAGGTCAAATCATGATAATACCAATGTCTTTTTGAATTTACTTAATTTCAGAAACATACCCCATGATGATATACTTGGCTCATCTGCTCAGAGACTTCTTTCCAGGCAAACCAGAACAATACTGCCTATTAGTTCCAGTTTATTGAGGCTTAAAGCTAAAAACAACAGAACCATCAGAACTAAATTATTAAGGAATTGCCCTTTCCAGAACTATGTGGTTTCCCTGGTGAACCAGCAAGGGCTGTGGCTGCCATGTGCTTATGATAAATAGAGCAGATTTATTCATCCATGATAAATAGAGCAGATTTATTCATCCATTGAAAGAAGGAGAGAAAGTGAGGATACAAACAGCAAAAGGTTTCGACCGGATTAGTCAAGTAACAGGTATCTGTACAGAGTCAAGATCCTACTTCATAGAATCTGAGGGTGTGGAGTACAGGAGAAATTGCAGACATCTTCTTTCTGTACTAGAATTGTTATTGCAGCATCGTTCCTGTGATACAGACTCTAAATCTCAGAGCAATTCAGACATTGTTCCTATTCTAGAACGTGTCTTCCCTTCTACTTCCATTTTTGATGATGTTCTCGATATTCTTAAGGTTGAACATTCAGCAGAGACAGCTCCACTTGTGAAGTCTAATTCTCGGTTTTATGTCACATGATATGGTTGTACTTCCAGACCTAGTGTGAAATACACAGTGACCTGGATATACCTGTATATATGTACCTTGTTCTGTATAATTGCATGACAAAGAACTATTTGGTTTACTATCAAAAGATTGAAATTCATTTGGTCGACGTTCATTTGATCGAAATCATTACATCGACAGGTCATAATATTGATGCCAAAATATCTACATTTAAATGGTCAACAAGCACCTCAAACTAACACTAGTGTTTTTGCAGGGGGGCTGCGCCCCTGCAACCCCCACACCCCCGCTACTTATATATTACAACTCCAGGATCGCACAACAGTGCTGACAAGGATAAATCCTTGCCTGTTGTCAACATAAGATCGACAGAAGGTCAACAACACTGTCTATTGACCAAATGAACTACTTAATATTAATTAGTCGACCAAATGTGTCGACCAAATGAATGTTAGACCAAATGAATTTCAACCTTTTGATAGTAAACCAAACTATTTGTATTGTTTGCATGTCCATGAATATTCTGTACTCTGTTCTATTTCTCAAAGAGGGAGGATGTAGAACAGAGTGTGTCTGCTGTGTCTTTAAGAAGCAAATGAAGGACTGAATGTGCATATAGAAGCAACAGGCACGTGCTATTTTCAGTGCTGTTTTGAAAGTGCAGTCAGAGCGTGAGTATGTAAGAATGAATGTAGCTAGTTTGTATATAACTTACCTAAGTTGAAGTTAATAAGCTTTAATTGTGACGTGTTTGTACATAATAAAGCTGCTTGAACAGAACCCACAAAGACTCGTCTATTACATCCTGACTAAACGATTGCCACTAGCCTAAAACTGTTATTACTTTTTTCTAACTGACCTTAAAGGTGAATTGAAATTTCCTTTCCAGGCTATCTTTGCTTTTCTGAGAATAAGATACTTCTAGTGAAAAGGTGGTAACTTGATTGCCTGAACTTCAGCTGTGGCAACTGAACCAGAATTTATTTTATCTTTAACCCATGAATCTGCGTGTTCCTTTTATCTGTGTCCACTATTGTACATTCTGTAGCATTTTTATTTTTCCATAAAATGTTACTGAAGTGCAAAACAATATGCAGCTCTGATAACATGTCCATACCTAATAAGGTACTGTTGCACTCAGAACTGCTCACTGCTGTAACCTTTGACCCATCAGATCTTGACATAACTGCACTCCTATCCTCTAGTAGAGGTATATTTGTAACTGAAATTGATGTGTCTGTATTAATCAGTACATTATCCCATAATTTCTACTCTGTAAACAATGAAATATTGTCATTAATCTCAACCTTAAACAATGACATAAATAATCTGGTTTGGCGCTGGACTGCCACACCCTTTATAGATAAGCTGAAAATCCTTTTTTTATAGCACCAGCAACAACACTGACTGAGCTTTGGTATGCATTTCTTCTTTATTTTGCCTCAAAACACTAGTAATAATGTTGGCTTGAGCTATAGCATGCATTTCTTCTTTATTTTGCTCAGGAGTCTGTATATCATTTATGTTGGTGTTGACGTTATCAAATGGATCAAAATCTGCACGCTGATCTCTCTTATCCCCCCTCAGTACATTATTTGCACTGGCTTCTGAAAACAATAATCTAGAATTTATTACATTCTGAGCATATGTATTTGAAATAACGTGAACATGAGACATTGCAAATGTTTGCTTGGTGTCTTGTCTGGAAATCTGCATGTGACCTACATTGACTATGTTTACATCTTTATTTGCAATACTGCGACTTAACTCTGTATTTTAAATTGCATGTACTGTAACATTTACACTGTTTTCAGAAGACTGTAAAATGAAATTTATGTTAAATTTGAGAGCATAGTGACATTAGAAGTTGAATAATATTGCAAATTATGAGAAAACATGTTCATTACCTCACTCATTACAGTGTGCTTTTGTGTTTTAACCCTTTTGTGTCAGAAAGATGTAACATTCCTGAACTAATAACATTGACATTTAAATGAACATTTATGGAACACATTTTTTACACTGATAAAGGAGGGCATTGTAAGAATACAGTTTTTTAGACTGATAAAAGAGAGCGTTGTAAGAATTAAAAGGACTGTAAACTACTGGAAATAACTGAAAAAAATCGAATGAAACTGGAATAAATGTCTTTACCATTTAATTACCCATAACTGTGCTGAACAGGTGCCGGTCTCTCCTTTATGTGTCAATTCTTCATGTACCTTTCAGAATAAAAGTCTGCATACCATGTAGTTCAGTTAAAAATGTTTTATTATATACAGTGTAGGTGTGTAGGTAAATGTCAACAATACCTGAATCAAATCTTGCTGTCTACAATAGCAGTTCTGATAAACTAAAGTAGACTGAATTTATGTTCATAGCTTCTGCACTCATATTCCTTTCCTCCCAAATAATATACTTAATATTCTGGAATGCTGGATAGTTGACCTGACTTCTGCAATCTCTCTTGAGTGTCTGTACCAAACTTTTAAGGACTACACTGCAATGACTTTCTTCTTATCAGTCCAAATAAACTGAATGTGCCTAAAGTATTCCTAATAATACTAAAACCATGTAAATTTATACACACCTCTTTAATCTTGGTTCTTATGCCTGTTTGTACTTAATGTACCAAATGTATATTCTGTTAGCACATTCTGTTATTATCAGTATTCTTGATTGAATGTTATCAAAACATTCCTTTCTTATTAAATCTGCATGTAAAATGGACATGTTTGGTTTAATATGGCTGCATTTCTAGAGTTATGCAGAAATAATACTGTATTTTTGTCTAACAAACTACATTTAAATGAAACCTGATCTTACATGTTGTACTGGAGATTTTGCTAGATTTCTAGTAACTATGAAAATATGCAATATTTCCATATGTATATTAGTATATCTAAAAATAAGTGAGTAAAAAACTGTTGTGTGTCATCAGGTAAAACCTTAAGATGATTTTTTGGTGTCTTTACCCCTACTGCCAGCCTTAGATTCCTCCCCACCAAGTGGCCCATTCATTCCCCACCAACAGGGTAAGGGTCCATCAGGAATGACAATCAGAGAGGCATCAGGGGAAGTGCAAGGATTTTTCCTGTTTACGCACTAGCTCCCATGTGTGTCCAGTGAAGTTCTGGGAAGGGGTGTACAATGGGCTGAAGGTAGAGGACACCCCCTCACTTATAAAAAGAGCATTCCCTCTAAATAACCCTCAACTTCTCCTAATGTGTGAGCAGTTGTCTCTCTGGTCTCCACTAGAGAAATCACACCATTCAGTGTGCCCCAAAGTAAGCATATCCCTCCCCTTTCTTCAGGAGAGGCAAGATGGCTACACTGCTTCACTCCTCCACCCTACCTGCCTTTTTCCTCGTTCTGGAGCAGAACCACTAATTAAATCCTGGTTGCCTGGGCTGCAGTCAAGGCATCATCCCCTTTGTAAAATTAAGGCAGGTTAAAACCTTGGATGATGTTGAAGTAAAACTGTGATTAATATTTGCATTGTAAGTTGTATATCTTGAGAGGTATTCAGTACTATCGATATTGTTAATTGTACAAATTAGTATACCTTTTCATATTTCCATGAATATGTCAGTAAACAAGCACTTAGGAGCTTCTTGCTGTCATTTAAATGCTGGAGTTGGTGCAAACAAAAGGAACCTGACACTGTATGTCAAGGCTGTACAGTTTCTAATTTGTAAAAAGATGTTTGTGAAATTTTCAGAGAAAATATAAGTCTGGTATTGTGTGCATTATAACACACTGAAGCATTAAGGTAAAACCAATGAATACATGATTATCACTTTAAACAAGATATTTTAGTGATAGTATTGCTGTTTGTACCTTTATAATAGCATTTCATAGGCTCATATGGCAATATACAGCAATTTAGTCTTTCTGCCGTTTATGCTTTACCAGTACCCACCTTCATACCAAACCTCCACCCTCGGGAAGTACTGTGACACGAAGCCAGGGGTAAGTTTGTGAATACCCATTCAATCATCTGGTTTCTGTTAGAAGGAAGTTAATGTATCACACTGCTTAACATGCAGTGGGAGTGTATCCCAGAGGTGGGGGAGGGTCTGTGTAATGAACTATCTCTCCACTTTGCTTTATTTATCTGCTCATAAAGATTTAGATCTCTTATTCTAGTATCTGTGGGAAAATTTGATTTGTTAAGATGAAATAGATCCAGAACCACTGGGACCCTAATGGCTCGGAAGGCAAGGAGTAGATGTCCCCTCAGGATTCTGTATACTGAATAATGGGTCAGTGTGTTTCCATGCTTCTCTAATAGTGTAGGATTTTTAAGTCAATGATCTTCTTCATTAAGAATTTCTGGGGTCTTTCTAGCTGTTTGATATGTCTAGAGAGGTGCATCCCAAAGGTGGCATTGTATTCAGTAATTATCCTAATCAATACTAAATATTAGGTGACAATGACCTCTTTAGATCCAGATAATATTTTCTTGACAATCAGCTGTGCTAAATCAAAGGACCTTCTGACTATTGTCATTACATAGTGATCAAAGGAGAGTAAATTATCAACCCAAGTTCCAAGC
This sequence comes from Protopterus annectens, assembly GCF_019279795.1. NCBI lineage: Eukaryota > Metazoa > Chordata > Ceratodontiformes > Protopteridae > Protopterus > Protopterus annectens. The sequence continues at coordinate 241,112,467 of NC_056741.1, read as the reverse complement.
TCTCTTACAACATTCTCATTTTGAATGGTGCTATTGTCTATGTTGTATGCTGGGGAGGGGGGCAGTCTACCAAATAGGACAGTATTGTACTTTTTAACATTTAATTTAAGCCCAGTTTATTACACCAGGTAATTTACAAGTATAAGCTATTGCTACAGGTTCTAAATATCAGAGGGTGACATGACAGTTACTCCCAATTTACAGTCATCAGCAAAATTCAGTTAGCTAGAGGTCTTTATTCATGGTCTTGAGATCAGAAAAGTAAATTCTGAACAAAAGGGGTTCCAGCATGAAGCCCTGCATAATGCTACTTCTCACCTTCATACTCTTTGATGAGATACCTGCTACCTGTAGTGTGTGAACTCTGTCCTTTAACCAATTAACTATCCACCTTACTACATACAGATCTGTTTGTAATGAATTAAGTTTAATAACTATGCTAGCATGGAAAATAGTATCAGAGGCTTTGGCCAGGTCAAGTTATGCTGTGTGAACTGCATGACTACTCTCAACAACTTGTGCTACTCTTTCAAAGAAGTTACCCAGATTAATTAGACAGGACCTACCTTTGACAAATCCAGTTTGATGAGGATCTAGCCTGATAATATTTTTAATGTCCTTGTTTATCATCTCAGCTATAATATGTTGCATGGCTTTGCAAATATGACTTGTTAGGCTGACAACCTCAGGGTCAAAGAAAGTAGCTATACTCAGGATAAATAGTTTAATGAGCACCTCTGGCAGGCTTGTTTAGTACTGTTTTTTAAACTGAAAGGTTTATTATCAGGTTCATCAGAAGAAGTATTTTTAGTCTTGGAAGAGCATCTTTAGTACATGTTCTTTCATGATGAGGAGGAGGTCAGAGAGAATCTGGGATGAGTAGGCTTTGGATAATTGTCTCTGGGGTATAGTTTGCACTGAACTTGTTTGCTTGTGTGTTGGCAATGTCTGCTGAATCAGAGTAGGTGGTGTTATTATGAAAACCCAAAGTGAAGTTGGGTATTGGGTGTAGGAAGCTTTGGGAGTATCTTACATTTGAGGTATAGGTGCTCCAGTTTGTTGAAAAAATATCCCAAAATAACAGTGTTCTTAATCATAGGAAGTTAACTGATTACATTTATGAATATTGCATGATTGTCAGAGCACATAGTATCCTGTAACAGGCAATAAACTGATAGCTCATCTTGTTTAGTGTGATTTGGAGTTCACTGAATTCCATTTATGGGTCTCTGGGAATCTGTTTAATGGTAATAAGGTTCCTACCAAGTATGGAGATCCCACTAAAGTTAATATTGGGTCTAAATACATAGTAGATGTAAAAAAACAGATAGAACTGGAATGATTTCTGAACATTTAAATCAAATTTATAGATGTACTCCATATAAAGGAGAGCTTCAAGGTTGGACATGTTGTTGTTTAAACTTCTGTCATTGTGAAGAGCCACCTTAAACTGATCCAGTTTTGGATTTGTTATGTTAGTTATGTTGAAATGTCCATCAGCTTGACTCTGCCTAAAAAGGCACTATGGAGACAGCAAAGGCTTTAGGTAGTCTGTGGAAGCCATGTAACATGACATGGAGCTCATCCCTAGCAAAGTAAGTAGGACTGTTGAGTATCTCATCCCATGCTGGCACATAATGGATCTCTCTGGAATGACACCAACTCTTTAGCCAATTGCTGAAGACAAGTTTCATTTCTTTATGCCTAGGCATCACTCTTTGGGAAGGAAGGGGGAAGGAAGGAAGGTGGGAAGCAAGGAAGGAAGGAAGGAAGGAAGGAAGGAAGGAAGGAAGGAAGGAAGGAAGGAATGATTCTACTTACGACAAGAGTCTTGACTTCATTTGTGACATGCATGGAAAGTTCTCACATGTCTCTTTGCATATCCTGCAGGGTTTTATCTGCCAAGTCGTATATCTCACATGGACCACCATAATGTCATTGTCTTATTTTTAGGTACAAGGTTCTTAAGAACCCTTGAGGTATCACAGATTCTGGCAACTGAAAGACAGCTCTCCCTCACCCTGATTTCTTCCAGCCTAAAGAGAGAAGAATCAGTGTGTTTGACTAGAATCTAGTAAAGTGGCCTGCTGCATTGGTTTTGAGCTAATTTAAATCCTGGTGAGTCTTTGTTGTAAATGTGACAGAAAGTAACATGTTTTTATATTTTTACAGTGACACAGTCTTTGTTTGTCTAGGAGGCTTTGGCAAGGATTTTATAGCCTCAGTCTAAGACATTTTACTGTGAATTGGTATAAACATACCTCTCAGCTGTACAGCTTTTTGCAGAATATCCAGATTTTTGTCCCATATTTTTGGTCTGTTTCTTATAAAATTGTAGTTTTCTGGTAAATCTTTGGCAAATCATTAATGGTTGAAGTCAGAAAATAACAACATACATTTGAGTTTCAGACTTCATACCCTCCATAAAATTCATGTTAATGCAAAACCTGTTATGTAAGAACAAAACCTGTTATGTAAGAACAATAATTAAAGTGCCCCTATTTTTGGGCCCTTGCCACCCCATTATTAATGGCTTTGCCCATATTTCTTGCTGTAAGAGGTTGAGAGGCATGGTTGTGGAGTTTAGTGGAACTGTGTGTTGATCACAATATGTGTTTTTGCAAGAGTTAACCACTTGCATCTCTCACAAACTGAATGTTTTGTACTAAGTAAAAGTTCATTATCTGTAAGCATCAGGCAGATTCTCGACTGACTAAGGAGTCAAAGCACTATGAGGCTGTCAGCAAAAGGAAAACAAGCAGCCTAACCTTTCATTTTAGATCAGAAGTTTGGAGAATTTAATTGAATAATACAGACACATAATGAAGCAAAAGTAGCAATTTAAGTTTTGTTGTTTTATTGATGAAGTAGTTACTCAGAGTGGCAGACCTCCCAAAACGTACTATAATGCATTTTTTGGTATTGACTTATAAGCTATTGCTTTGGCACCAAGCATTTGTCTGTATTAGACCTTCCTAAAGGGTGTTCTCATCTTGGAGGGATTCAATGACTGCTGCAAGTTTGCAATCATCTACAAACTTGGTTAGCCAGAGGCCTTTGACATTGGCTTTGACATCCAAGACATAGATGCCAAAGATGAGTGGGCCAAGCCCTGGGGGACTCCACTAGTGACCAGCCTCTTTGTTTCAGTGCCATGATTGATTTTAACCTCCTGGGTCCTATCAGTGAGACAGCTAGCTATTCAGTGTGTTATAAGCTCTCTCCAGGCAAGATTGTGCTAGACAGTCAAGAGGAGAAGGTTAACACCTGCACTACACCTCAAGCAACACATAGCCCTTCAAAACCCACACCATCAACACCCACACATAGCAACACTAAGCCCACATATGCAGAGGCCCTTAACATTAACCTACCCAAGCAAGAAGGACCTCTGAAGCTGAAATGCAAACAAACACCAGTCACAACCAAAGTGATACATAGCTCACAACACCAGTGTGCCACCCAACAACAGCCCCTAAAGCAAGACAATGTACCCAACACTTTAGTCATAGGTAACTCTATAGTCAGGCACACTGATGTCCCACTTACCAGGCTGAACAAGGAGAAAATTACAGTCAGCTGCCTGTCAGGTGCCAGGATCTGCCACATAATGCATGCACTCACGTCACTCCACAACAAGTACAAATACGACTCTGTCATTGTCCATGTTGAAGTGAATGACTTGACACATACTTCCCTGGACTACATGAAAAGAGACATGGAAGAGCTCTCTGATCACGTGACCCAGGCAGGTATGACCCTAGCCCTGAGTAGCATCCTGCCTTTGCCCAGAATGATACCACAGTATAAGGACAAAATAAGTGACTTCAACAATTGGCTAAGCTTCTGGTGTCATTCAAAGGGGATCTGGTATCTGTCTGCCTGGGATGACATGATAGACAAACCACAATGCTTTGCTAGAGATCGTCCACATCTGTAACCCCTGGGATTCAGGTTACCGGCTAAAGCTCTTGCCACCCCTGTAGTGCCTTTTTAGGCAAGGTTCAAAGGACAAAACCACCACCATAACAGATACAAGCATGCAAAATCTGAAAGTAATGCTACTCAGTGCTAGAAGTCTAAACCTCAAAATGCACTCTCTTGAGGCACTCCTAAAAATGGAGAACACTGATATCTGTGCAGTAACTGAGACCTGGTTCAAGGCTCCAGAGAGCACTCCTGCAATACCAGGCTACAACTCTTGCCACACTTTTTGGCCACCAAACCAAGACCAAAACACTAAAGGTGGAGGAGTGTCCATATTCACCAAGGATATTCACACCTCCAGGCTAATTGCCCAACATAATGCGTCTGAAATTCTCCAGGTGCAACTAGCACTAGGTAAGACTGCAATCCAAATTGTAGCTTGCTACAGATCCCCCACCATGCCCCAAGATTCTCATTACACCTTTCTAAACATACTGGAAATATTAAGATACATCTAAACACCCTTATACTGGGTGATTTCAACTACCCTTCCATTAACTTGGAAAACTACTCGGATACCAACACCTTTTCCCAATAGTTCTTGGAATTCCTAAATTCCAACTCCCTGGATCAACTAATCCATTGTCCCACCAGAGGCTCCAATATCCTAGACCTGGTCATTACCAACATGGGAGATAGATGCTCCACACCAGTGGTCACCCCCTCATTGGTCAGGTCTGACCATAAGATAATTACCCTTGACATCCACATCCCACCTCACCCCCCAGTAAGGAAACTTCTGTAAAAAACTTCTCCAAAGCCAACTTCATGCTACTCAAGTCAGAAGTGACAAACTTCATGACACCCATGCAGACGGGAGCTGAAAGTTTGACTGCTGAATCCTACACTAAGGCACTGTATGAGCACTTCCACTCGTGCATGAATCATGCCATCCCAAATAGAACCGAGACGCTCTCCTCCAAAAAAAGGAAGCCAATCTGGTGGTCCCCTACCATAAACAAACTATACAGCAAAAGGAAGAAACTGTTGCAGAAAAGAGGAAAATCCCAGGATGCAAAACCTCCCTTACCAGCCTCAGTAAGAAGCTGAGATCCCTCATAAAATCCTCCAAAGCTAGTTACAAAAATAAAATTGCCAAAGATTCCAAAGACAACCACAAAGCATTCTATAGTTATGTCAAGAATCTAAATGGCAATGCACAGATCTGCTCTGAGCTACAACAGAATGGCATTAAATATACTGATCCCAAGAATATTGCCAATATCTTGGCAGATCAATTTAGTGCTAACTTCACCCCCCTCTCACCCCCTAAAGGGCCCATCTCAATACCAAAAGATTGCCAAATTCTGATAATCATGGCCACATAGGTAGAAACCGCTCTCTCCAAAGCTAAGAATACAGCATCCATGGGACCAGATGACATCCCGGGCTGTGTACTACATGAACTATAAAATGAACTGGCACCTCACCAAAGTGCCATGTATAATCATAGCCTTACCTCAGGCTTTGTGCCCACTTCCCAAGGGGGATCCACCTTGGATCCTGGGAACTACCGTTCCATCACTCTGGCAAGCCTGATCTGCATGGGCATGGAACGCATAATCATGGAACTTACAAAACAAAGACATTGGCAACCTTCAAACACTGGACCCCACCCAGTTTGGGTTCATGAAGGGCCGATCTTGTCTCCTGAAACTGATTGACTTCTTCGAATCAGTCTCCAGAGCTATGGACAAGAGTAAGGCAGTCCACTCAGCCTATCTGGACCTCGCCAAGGCCTTCGACACCATCCCCCACTCTGGAATGATAGATAAACTTACTATACTGGGCATAAATCCCTATGTCACTCGATGGGTTGCCAACTGGCTTACTGACAGAACCCAAACTGTAAAAGTAGCCGACTCCAAATCCAGCTCCAGACAAGTGACAAGTGGAGTACTTCAGGGTTCAGTCCTGGGACCGCTCGTGTTTGGCATCTACTTCTCTGAAGTACTGGCCAACACTAAGGGAGTATGGCTAACAAAGTTCACAGATGACTGCAAACTGGGAGCCATTATTGAATCCCCAAATTATGTGGATATTCTACAAAAGGGCCTTACAGAAACAGATGCTTGGTGCCAGAGCCATGGGCACAAGTTTAATGCCATGAATTGTATAGTTATCCCTTTTGGGAAAAACCATGTACCCATGAATTACCACATCGGTGACAGTACACTAAACACCAAAAGTGTGATGAGAGACTTAGGGACACAAGTGGACAGTGGTCTCTCTTTCGATAACCACATCACCATAACAGTCGGGAAATCCTTCTATGTGGCACACCTCATCACTAAGGGCTTATCATCCAGAAAAAAGGAAGTCATTGTCCCACTGTACTCATCCCTCATTAGAGTCATTATAGAGTACAACGCCCCATTTGGTATGTACCTCACAAGACATCTGCAACAGCTGGAAAGGCTGCAGAAAGACCTCACTAAAAGAATCACAGGCCTAAAGCAGATGCCCTATGCTGACCATCTAAAACAACTCCAGCTATACTTTGTGGCATAATGTCTACTCAGAGGCGATCTATGATTAACATATAAGGCCATGTCAAACCCTGAGCTGCTGGACATGCTCCACTTAAAGAAATCCCAATCCCTCAGAGCCACATGCTCCAGGGATCTAAACCTTGTTATCACAATGAACAGAACATGCTGGAGGGATAGGTTCCTGACCCAGAGACTCCCTATACTCTGGAATAGACTGCCCATATATGCCAAGCAGAGTGCCTCCTTGGCCCGCTTCAAAAGGAACCTTGACGATTGAATGGGAGATAGGAAATTCACCCCGGGCATCATGTCAGTCACCCTGCTAGACAGGGAACCAGGGAAGAATATCCCTGGAAATTGTTATGGCTAGGCTTGTATAGGCCCTAGGGCTGATAGCCTAGTACCAGCCTATGAACCTATGAACCTATAAAGGAGTTTATAACTAGCTCTGTAAGTTTTTTGGCAATGCCTGAATGGGGTACTGTATCAAATGCCTTAGCCAGATGAAGGTAGTCAGTATGCACTATCCCCCCCCTCCCCCACCCCATCCATTGCCTTAGTGACCTATTCAGAGAAGTCCATTAGATTCAGTAAGCACAACCTTCCTTTGACAAAGCCAAACTGGGATGAATCCAGTGTCTGGAGGTCTCCTATGTCCTTGATAATTTCCATGGCAATTTTCCTTGGAGTAGTTTCCATGCTAATTCTTTCCATGGCATTGCAAATAAGACTAGTGAGACTAACGGGTCTGTAGTTTCCATGATCTGCTGAAGGTCCTCCCTTATGAAGGTGGATAACTCCTGTAGTCCTCCATTCACGTGTACAGAGTCAATTTTAAGACTATATTTAGATAATGACTCCAGGGATCCTGATAAATCATATTTTAGACTATTCAGGAAGCATCCTAGGATGTTAGCAGGGCCAGATGAGGCTGTGTTCTTGGCTTTTGTGAGTGCAGCTAGTACATGCTCCTTAGTTATAGTTGGAGGGGTTATGTTTAAGGATATTATTGGGGGATGGTTAGTAAACTTAATTTGTCTGCTAACAGGTTTGCTATATCACCAGTCTTGATGAAGGTAGCACCATTTCCTCACCAGTTCAGCACATTGTTGTGTGCTGCCCTTGAGTTTTCTGACATAGCTGTAGAAGGCCTTATGGTTAGCTTTCACTTAGGAGGATATTTTAACCTCAAAGCTGGCTATGTTTGACCTAATTAGCCCTATTAGACACCTATTTACTTTGACAAGAGAATTTTTATCTTTATGGAAACTACCCTTCCTGATTTTTGTCATAATTTTTTCCTTTTGTTGTATATCCTGTTTAATTTGGGATGACACCAGGGTGGTTTATTTCTGAGCTTAGTTCTGGTCTTACTTCTGGAAGATATAGCAGCCTCTATGCATACATTGACCTGGTTGTACTGAGTTTCTGAGAGTAATTCAGCAAAGGCTGGTGTGTTCTTGGAGTTTGAAGTGGCATTGAATTTTGATAAACCATCACTTAATAGCAGGTAATTTGCCTTGGTGTAATTCCTATTACTGGTTTTAATGGGATTATAGTTTTGATTTTGATTTTGAAGGAGACAGGTTTATGGGGGGAGGGGGTGCAGCATTCTTCCATATGTTAAACCACAAGGTCCAGTATGCTGGAGCCTTTAGTGGGGGTTGTCAATATTTGGACAAGGATGTTTGTATTAACAAAGTCCAGGAATCTCTCTACCTTTATATTTGAGGCTATGTAGGATTCCTAATCTATACAGGGGTAATTAAAGTCTTCCAAGAGTAGGTTGTTTGTATGGTAAATGGCTCCAGTAGAGCCAAGTATGCTTGTGAGTTTTTTGAGACTTGGAGAGTGACCTATATTTGGCTAGGATATGGCACAGTGTTTTGTCTATGGTGATTTACACATGGAGGAACTTCAGCATATCATCCTGTTTGACCATCCTAGAGGTATGATTGTTACTGGTGTATATTGAGACACCTTCACATTTACCCCTGGTCTGTCCAACCACTGGTCTAAAAGTGTGAACAGTACTGAAACCTTGCATTGCCAGGGTACTTTCTGCTGCTTTAAACCAATGCCATGATGTAGTATTACAAACAGACTCTGATGAAAAACTTCAGTAAATAATAAGGAAATGGAATACAAAACTGAAGGCACATGGAATGAAATTGAAGACAGACAATACAGCTGTTATGGCAACAAATCGGGGAAATCAGAAGAAGTTGAAAACTGAGATAGAGGAGAAAATGGAGGAACAAACAAATGGCTTCAGGTATTTGAATGGGGTGGTAGAGGAGAAGGGAAGTCTGAATGAAGAGGTCAAAGTTAGAATTAGAGGGAGAGCAGTCAATTGCCCCAGAGTGTCAGGGGTAGTGAGAGACAGAATGCCAAAGGAGCTGATGGGTAAGGTGTACAAAACAGTGGTGTGACCAGTACTACCATATGGTACTGAAACCTGGGCAGTGAAGGCAGAGAATATGAAAAATAAAAATGGTAACCGCATTCACAACTCTCCTTGTTGCTTCATCAGACATCAGATGTCTGATGAACCAACAGGGCGAGCTGTGAAAGCGCTTACCATTTTTATTATATTTTATATGAAATATATACTTTAATTGCTTTTACTTTCATTTTTACTGCGGAATGAACAGTACATGTTTAGCCATATGTTGACTCCATTCGCTGTTGGATTGTTTACATACAAGTTTTGGAGCGGAGCATTTACTTTCATTTTTACTGCGGAATGAACAGTACATGTTTAGCCATATGTTGACTCCATTCGCTGTTGGATTGTTTACATACAAGTTTTGGAGCGGAGCATTTACTGCACTGGTTGTAGCAGTTTATTTGATGATTCATAGCAATTTGGCTGCTGCCCTGCCTTCCTTCCCTCCTACTACATCAGAAACATATTTAACAAAGCCATCTTGTAAGGGTGTGGGAGGATGCAAACCCTGGCAAAACAATTGTTTTCCAGCATTTTCTTCTGCTTTCACCGTGATGTTTAAATGTCATGAAGTTTTGAAGTTTAGATATTTTAATTACAGTGATTTGCATCTGCAGGAGGGAAGATGCAATGTTCAGTTTTAAACCCCTATGTGGCATTATAAAAACATTGTTCTATGAGTAGGTGAAAAGTTGTGGTTAGGATGTAGTTACCCATTAAATGTTCTGTTTGTTTCTTTCAGTACTTTATGTAAACCTGACCACCCCTGTTATGGTGATTTGTGTATGTACAATCAACACATTGCTAATAATGTCCTACACATGGGGAAGTGCCGAAGAGCAGGGCCTTCTAAGCATGGTGCTGCACATAGAATTTCACCATTTGCAAGTATACCTCAGTGCTAAGTGGAGTCAAGTGATGTGCAGGATGACCACTAGTTGTCAGTATCATAACCTACAACTACTATCAGCATAAATATGCAGATGATCCTGCTGAGTTATTCTATCAGTCAGCCTGCCAGCTTTAAGACAAACTATTTAGAAATCTTACTGGGGGTGGCCATGGTGGTGCAGTGGTTAGCATTGTCACCTCACAGCAAGAGGTTCTCCAGTTCAATCCTCAGCTGGGGTGCCTTCTGTGTGGAGTCTGCATGTCCTCCCTGTGGTTGCGTGGGTTTCCTCCCACATCCCAAAGACATGCTGCAGGTGGATTGGACACTTTAAACTGGCCCTAGGTGGGAGCGTGTGTGTGCCTTCTGTGGAAGGTTTGGCACCAGGCTGGCAACTCAACACTGTAAAACTCCACTGCCAATCATGAGCAGACAGGTGATCTGCTGTGGCGACCCCTAACCAGGAAGAAGAAGAATAATTTAGAAATCTTACTAATTAACAAGACTCTTCTTCACTGTTTTCCCTGTGCACAAGTACCATCTTGCCATTTTTTAAGTGTTTCACCTATTATCAAGGCCGGCCCTAGCTGAAATGGCACCCTAGGTGAAGTGCTGCTCTGGTGCCCCTTAAGCCCCACCCACACCATACTCAAGGAACACCCCTATTTCAGCCACGCCCACAGATGGGTCACTCCCACAAAATCCACTCCAGTTTTTAAATGCATGAAAAATCAGTCATACTGTGACACCTTGTAGTGTAGTTAAGACTGCAATTGAAGGCTGAATTCTCCTTAATAAACCTGCTTGATCTATTGCTATTATAGAGAGTTTATCTGCAGTCATGAAAGACAGTATTAACTGTTTTGCAAGGTGCATTGATGTTTATGTGTAGAAGTTATCATTTGGTCTTGTGTAACATCAACTCTGCAGTGTGGATGACTGCCTACATTAACACATTACTATATACCCTGATGTCCTTCATGCTCTTCACAAGTCAACCAAAGTCCACATGCTTCAAAGACAGCTACACATTGTGATCTGGTGGTGCTGCAGGTGTATAATGACCCAGAGGACAAAAAAGGAAAACAGTGTTATTACAGTGACTGCTGTCTTCAACTTTGCATACAAGTAACTTACCAACAACAAGCGGATTTCTCAGATTTGTATTGGCAATGTTTATCCATTATGGGTTACAGATGGCAGTATGTGGTACCTTGAAACTCAGCTGATAACAGTACACGTCTGTTCTGTAAAACCGTCAGTTCCACTTGAATAATTTGAAGGCATTTTTAAGACAACAGACATTGTGATATTGTCAAATGATTTTATTCCACTAGTGTCAAGTGCATATTTCTATATGCAATGTTTTGACAGTAATATGTTGCACTTGTACAAACTGTCAGGTCTGGTTGACTAATTTGAAAACACTAGGTTTCAATTGGCACAATTAATGCTAAATACATTGCAATATTGTTAGATTTTATTTCATTGCTGGCTACTAGACATTCATTTAGTTGATACAGTTCATACTCAAGACATACTAATAGGTTCATAGGTTCATAGGTTCGTACTAGGCTATCTGCCCAAGGGCATTTATAAGCCTAGCCCATAGTTATTTGGCTTTCGCCACCCCTTTAGTTTGAATAAAACTATGCCTATTATTTTGCTGTGCCTCTTTCAAGCAGTGACACTGAAGTAATCCCTGGGGTATATCTGCGATCCCCCATCCATTGGTCAATATTCCTCTTGAACAAGGCCAGCGAGGTGCTCTGCCTCACATGTACCGGGATTTTGTTCCACAGCATAGGGAGTCTCTGGGTGATGAATCTGTCCCTCCAGCACGTTCTATTAATAACCGTGTCAAGGTTTAAGTCTCCGCCCTTGTGGTTCTGAGGGATCTAGATTTTTGAGGTGAAGCATATTCATCAAATCAGGGTTTGACATGGCCTTATATGTCAGGCACAGGTCACCTCTGAGCAAGCGGTATGAGACTGAATAGAGCTGGAGTTCTTTCAGTCGGGCAGCATAAGACATATTTTTGAGACCCTTTATCCTTTTGGTGAGGAACTTTTGGGGCCTTTCCAGCTGCTGCAGGTGTCGGGTCAGATACATTCCGAATGGGGCATTGTACTCAATCATAGGTCTAATGAGTGATGAGTACAGGGGACGATGACCTCCCTTGATCTAGATGTGAATCCCTTCATGATCAGGTGGGCAATGTAGAAGGTTTTCCTAACTACTTTAGCAACATGAGTGTCAAACGAAAGGCTACTGTCAACCTGGGTCCCCAGATCCCTGATGACTTCTTCTGTGCTCAGTGGATTGCCACCTATATGGTAGCTAGGGTAACCTTGTTTTTCCCGAAGGGTATGACTATGCATTTCTTGGCATTTAACTTTAGGCCATGGCTCTGGCACCAGTTATCCGTTTCTGTGAGGCCCTTCTGAAGGATATCTGTGTCAGATGTGTTTTCGACTATGGCGCCAGTTTGCAGTCATCTGCAAACTTTGTCAGCCATAACCCTCCTGTGTTTGCTTGTACTTCAGAAAAGTAGATGTCGAACAAGAGTGGACCCAGGACTGATCCCTGTGGGACACCACTTGTGACAGGCTTTGAGTCTGACATGGCTCCAGCAACTCTGACCCTGTGGGTTCTGTCACTTAGCCAGTTTGCAACCCATCTTGTGATGTATGGGTTTACATTCAAGCTGATGAGTTTTTCGATGATACCTGAGTGGGGTATTGTGTCGAAGGCCTTTGCCAGGTCAAGGTAGGCTGTATGGACTGCCTTTCCCTCATCAATGGCCTTGGTGACTGTCTCGAAAAAGTCAACCAAGTTTAAAAGGCATGATCTGCCTTTGACAAAGCCGAACTGGGTTGGATCCAAAGTCTGCAAGTTCCCTATGTCTTTATTTATGAGTTCCATTATGATCCTCTCCATGGCTTTGCAGATAAGGCTTGTAAAGCTAATGGGACGGTAATTTCCAGGGTCGGTGGAGGCACCGCCCTTGTGAAGTGGGACCACAGTCGCCGTGCGCCACTCCTTGGGTATGTATCCTGAGGTGAGGCTAAGATTAAACAGCTGTCCTAACTGCGGGTTTAATTCCTCATTGAGTTCGTGGAGCACACAGCCGGGGACACCATCCGGTCCCATGGATGCTGTGTTTTTTGCTTTGGAGAGAGCAGTTCTCACCTGGGTGTTGGAGATGTTTGGGGGGCTACAATCCTCTGGTATAGATATCTCTCCTTTGGGGAGGGGAGAAGTTTGCACTGAACCTGTCAGCCAGTATGTTGGCAATGTGTGTAGGTTCAGTAATCTTCTAATATTTTTAGATGATTTTATTCGATAGCTGACCATTAGATGCACATTTCTATATGCAATGTTTGACAGTGAAATGTTTAAGTTGTATAAACTGTCAGGTGCACTTGAATTGTCACTTCATGTGAAAGACACCAAAAATTGTCATTCAAGTATTCCTTTGCTGGCTACTAGATGTACATTTCTATCTGCAGTATTCAACAATAAAGTTGCTAACTTGTACACACTGTCCGGTCTGCTTGACTAATTTTGAAAACATTAGGTTTCAGTTTGCACAGTTCATGTTAAAGACATTGAAATAGTCAGATTTTATTTCATTGCTGGCTACTAGACACATTTCTGTATGCAATGTCTGACAGTTAAATGTTTAACTTGCCAAACTGTCAGGTCCACTTGAATAATTTCAAGGCATTCATTTAGTTGATACAGTTCATATTCAAGACATTATAATATTGTCAGATGATTTTATTCCATTGCTGCCCATTAGATGTACATTTCTATATGCAATGTTTGACAGCGAAATGTGTCAGATCACTTGAATTGGCACATTTCATGTGAAAGACATTGTAAATTGTCACTCAAGTATTCCTTTACTGGCTACTAGATGTACATTTCTATATGCAGTGCTCAACAGTAAACTGTTGAACTTGTACAAACTGTCAGGTCCACTTAAGTTGAAGACATTAGATTTCAGTTGGCTCACTTCATGTTAGACATCAAAATTTGCCAGATTTTATCCTCTGCTAGACATGCATTTCTATATGCAATACTTTACAATAAATGCTTAACATGTACAAACTGTCCAGTCTGCTTGACTAATTTTGAAAACATTAGGTTTCATTTGGCACATTTCATGCTAAAAACATTGAAATATTGTCAGATTTTATTCCACTGCTGGCTACTAGACATTTCTATATGCAATGTCTGACAGTTAAATGTTTAACTTGCCAAACTGTCAGGTCCACTTGAGTAATTTCAAGACATTCATTTAGCTGGTTCAGTTCATGCTTCAGACATTGTAATATTGTCAGATTTTATTTCACTGCTGTCATTAGAGGTACATTTCTATATGCAATGTTTCACAGTGAAATGTTACATTTGTACAAACTGTCATGTCTACTTGAGTCACTTAAAACAGTAGGTTTCAGTTGGCACAGTTAATGTTAAAGAAACTATTATTGTCAGATAATTGATTAAGAATTGGCAATGATCCAATTGGCATTATGCTACTACACCTTCATTACAGTCAGAAACATTAGCAAGTGCAAGAACAGGGTTCAACTTATAGCCTAGCTGACAGTACTTTGAGCTTCCCTACCAACTCTGCTGTAGTGCTTCCCTACAGGAACTCTGGCATATTACACAATTGTTATGCCTTCCACTGTAGAATATGACTACAGGGTACATCAGATGTGAAATCATGAATAATTTGCACAATGTTCATTCCCTACCTAGCTACTTACTAAAGCTGCACTCCTTCAGTAACTGCCGAGAGTTCCTGTATGTTGTAGAGGAAGCCAAAAGTAGCACTATGAGCTGCAAGTTGAGTAAACCTGTCCTTCACAGATGACACTGCGACATCAACAAGAGTGTTGAAGTTGAAAGTTGACTTTAAAATCGTGTTCAGAACTAGTCATCATTTGCTTCATAAACAAAAGCCTCCTCTTTATTGGGTCTCACCTCATTTGCATCAGGAAACAATTCTACTTCCAGTGCTTCAGCTAGCTCAGTAGCAGTCACTTTTGCCTTTTTGTACCCTGTGGCCCTGTATTCCGTTAAAAACCTTTTCAGTTCATCATGCAGAATCACTGCATGATCAATTTGCATGGAACAGCTTTGCAAAAGTTTACTGACTTGTCCAACCTTTACTAATAGATCATACTAGACCACCAGCGATAACTTAACACTTTTCATTGGACTACTTAGTGATGCTGCTTTACAATGCCTTAGGATCCTTGCCTTTTGTAACTTTTGCCAGCAAAACTAAGGCATTGTAAACTGCTGCCCCCCACTTGATATCGCATTGCTTTCACACACCCTACCTTAGTCTCACACAATGGCTTTACAGTTAGACCTGACATGATCGCAAAATATTTTGCATCTCTGAGTAGATGAAGTAAACAGTGTACACTGGTTGCAGATTACCAAAAAATGAAACTGCATAGATTGATGACTAGACTGAGATTGTGACAGCCACAGGGTACAAAAAATGCACATGGATTTAAAGACAAGATTCTTGCCTGAACACCAGAATGTTTTCTGTTCATATTACAGCCATTGTCATAACCCTGGCCTCTGCAGTCCTCTGGTGGAATTCCCAAACAAGTTCATTTAACACAATGTCAGTGAGAAAACCACCAGTAGTCTCAGTAACCTGGAGGAAGGACAAAAAGAACCCCTTTCCTCCCACATTTTAATTGCATTCAGCAAAACGGACAGTGCCATTTCTATATGCAGTGTTTGAGTGAAATGTTACACTTGTACAAAGTGTCATGTTTACTTGAGTCACTTTAAACAGTAGGTTTCAGTTGGCACAGTTGATACTGTATTATTGTCAGACAATTGATTAAAGACTGGCAATGACCCTATTGGCATTATGCAACTACAGCTTCATTACACAGTTGGAAACATTAGCAGATGCAAGAACAGGTTTCAACTTTGTTATAGCCATTCAGGTAAGCCAGTTACAGTAGTAGAGAATAGTGTCTAGCTGACACCACTTTGCACTCCCCTACCAACTTTGTTGTAGTGCTGCCCTACAAGAACTCTGGCATACTACACAATCGTTATGCCTTCTGCTGTAGAATCCAACTACAGGGTACATCAGATGTAAAATCATGCATAATTTGCACATAGGTTATTCCCTACCTAGCTACTTACTACAGCTGCACTTTTTGTGTCTTCCACTGAGCAAATCTATCAATTATATCAGCATAGTCTATCTGGCAAGGTCTCATTTTTAATTGAAATCATAGCCAAGCCCACAAGTGTTGTAACATAGCAGTTAAATATGTTTAGTTTTAGTTTGGAGAAGCTTCTCTCCAGATGCAGCAGCCAAATGGCAGTGTCAACAAATTGCGTAGAGCACCCACCACCTGTGGGAATATCTCCACTAATCCTTGCTTTTTCATTACATTAGGGATATCCAGCACTGATAATCCCTTTGGAATAATGTAACAAAAGGTTTTTCATTCCACATACAGCTCTACTGCATCAAATTCAGCAGATTAATTATGGGTTCAAAGAATCTGCCAGTCTTTACAGAACTGAAATATCTTCTCATCAGTAACTGCCCAGAGTTCCTGTATGTTGTACAGGAAGCCAAAAGCAGCACTATAAGCTGCAGGCTGAGTAAACCTGTCATTCGCAGATGGCACTGCAACATCAACAAGTGTTGAAAGCTGACAAATTCTGTTCAGGACTAATTAGACAGTGCTTCATAACCAAAAATCCTCCTATCTGTCCTGGCTCTCACCTCATTTGCGTTAGGAAACTCCAGTTCTACTTCCAGTGCTTCAGCTAGCTCAGTAGCAGTCACTTTTGCTTTTTTGTACCCTGTGGCCCTGCATTCTGTTAAAAACCTTTTCAGTTCCTCAAGCAGAATCACTGCTTGATCAATTTTCATGGAAGAGCTTTGCAAAAGTTTATTGACTTGTCCAACCATTACCAATACATCACACCAGACCACCAGCAATAATAAAAACTTAGCACTTTTCATTGTACTACTTAGTGATGCTGCTTTATCCATGGTGGTGGTGCTGCGGTAGCATTGTCACCTCACAGTAAGACGCTGTCTGGTTCGACTCTCAGCTAGAGCATCTTCTGCGTGTAGACATGCATGAATGGGCATTCCTTCATTGAAGGTTGTGCATCAGGGCTGGCAACTCGGTATGTAAAAATCAACTGCCAATCATTAGTGGACTGGAGTTTCACTGTGGCGACCCCTAACCGGGAAAAGCCGAAAGACACAACAACAACTTTGTGATGCTGCTTTACAATACCTTAGGATCCTTGCCTTTTGTAACTTCTGCCAATGAAACTAAGGCATCGTAAACTGCTGCACCCACTTAATATCGTACCGATTGCACACTTTCTACCCTAGTCTCACACAATGGCTTTACAGTTAGACCTGACATGATTACAAAATATTTTGAATCTGAGTAGATGAAGTAAACAGTGTACACTGGCTGCAGATTACCAAAAAATGAAACTGCATCAATTGATGACTTTGCAGCATCACCAATTACTAGATTGAGATTGTGACAGCCACAGAATACAAAAAATGCATGTGGATTTAAAGACAAGATTCTTGTCTAAACACTAGAATGTTTTCCCATCATAGTAGAGCCATTGTCATAACCCTGGCCACTGCAGCTCCCTAGTGGAATTCCCAAACTTAAGTTCATTTAACACAATGTCACTGAGAAAACCACAAGTAGTCTCAGTAACCTGGAAGAAGGACAAAAAGTACCCCTTTCCTTCCAAAGTTTCATTGCATTCACCAATATGGACAGTGAGTGACATTATATGCAATGTCACTCAGTGAAATGTTACACTTGTACAAACTGTCATGTTTACTTGAGTCACTTAAAACAGTAGGATTCAGTTGGCACAGTTAATGTTAAAGAAACTGTATTAATGTCAGATAATTGATTAAAGACTGGCAATGACCCTGTTGGCATTATGCTACTACACCTTTATTAACACAGTCGGAAACATTAGCAGGTACAAGAACAGGGTTCAACTTAGTGCCTAGCTGACAGTACTTTGAGCTTCCCTACCAACTGTGCTGTATTGCTTCCCTACAGAAACTCTGGCATACGACACAATTATTATACCTTCCACTGTAGAAGATGACTACAGGGTACATCAGATGAGAAATCATGCATAATTTGAGCACTGTTCATTCCCTACCTAGCTACTTACTAAAGCTGCACTTTTCATGCCTTGTTGTTGTTGTTGTTGTTGTCTTTCGGCTTTTCCTGGTTAGGGGTCGCCACAGTGGAACTCCGGTCCACTAATGATTGGCAATAGATTTTCACAGTGCCGAGTTGCCAGCTTGATGCCCAACCTTCAATGAAGGCCTGCCCATTCACGCATGTCTTTCGTAATGCCACTCGACCCACGGGGAGGACATGCAGACTCCACACAGAAGGCACTCCCTGCACTGCAGCCGAGAATCGAATGGGAGAACCTCTTGCTGTGAGGCAACAATTCTACTGCTGCACCACAGCGGATATTGCACTGAGCAAATCTATCAATTATATCAGCATAGTCTATCTGGCAAGATGAGACTGCGGTGGTGGTGCTGCGGTAGCGTTGTCGCCTCACAGTTAGACATTGCACGTTCGATTCTCAGTTAGAGCGTCTTCTGTGTATCGACATGCATGAATGGGCGTTCCTTTGTTGAAGGTTGTGCGTTAGGCCTGGCAAGCCAGCACGTAAAAATCTACTGCCAATCATTAGCAGACCGGAGTTCCGCTGTGGCGACCCCTAACCGGGAAAAGCCGAAAGACAGTTAGTTAGTCTATCTGGCAAGATATCTCATTATTAATTGAGATCATAGCCAAGCTCACAAGTCTATCTTGTAACATAGTACTTCTTAAATATGTTTTAATTAGTTTAAGCTTGGAGAAGCTTCTCACCCCAGATGCAGCTGTCACTGGCAGTGTCAACAAAATGCATAGAGCTCCCACTACCTGTGGGAATATCTCCCGTAATCCTCACTTTTTCATGACATTAAGGACATCCAGCACTGATAATCCCTTTGGAATAATGTGACAAAGGGTGTTTAATTCCTCATATAGCTCTACTGCATCACTATCAGCAGATTCATTGTGGGTTAAAAGAATCTGTAAGTCTTTACAGAGCTGAAATATCTTCTCATTAGTAACTGCTGAGAGTTCCTGTATGTTGTAAAGGAAGCCAAAAGTGGCACTATGATCTTCAAGTTGAGGAAATCTGTCCTTCCCAGATGACAGTGCAACATCAACAAGAGTGTAGAAAAAGTTGACCTTAAAATTCTGTCCAGGACTAATTAGACAGTCATGATGTGCTTCATAACCAAAAAGCCTCCTCTTTTTCCTGGGTCTCACCTCATTTGCATCAGGAAACTTCAGATCTGAAGTAGGTAACTTCATTTGTGCAGCAACCTATGGGATTCAGATCTGACCTCAAGTCCGAGCTGGCAGTTTTCAACAGCTTTAGATCCGAGCTCCAAGCTCCTCCCCCTACCCATAATCCCCTGCTAACCCTGACTGACCTCAGATCTAGTTTGCCGTGGTTATCCAACAGCAGCTTGATCTACAGCTCCAAGCCTTCGAGACTTTTGTGAGAAAAAAATTACCTTTTTTCTCTCCTTTCTTCTGTTTTTTTTTGGTTGTGTGTGTTTACAGGTCCCTTTTTGTAAAAACCTCTCTAGTTTAACTATATATTTTTTTTTGGTCTTTTACCTCCCCCTTCCTTCGTGGTTCCATTAGGGTTGTGTGTGTGTGTGTATTTGGGGCCTAACGTGTGTGTTTCTCTCTTTTAGTTTAAATGGCTAAGGCCCCAAAATTGATCTTTTCTAAGTGCACCGAGTGTGGCCATAAGCTGTCCCCGGCGGATGGCCACACTCGGTGTGTGTTGTGCCTTGGGGTTGAACACCTGTCTTCTGGTTCTTTCATCTGTGCGGCGTTCAACCCCAGGGCACTCAAGGACCAGAGGTCCAAGCTGATTCTGGTGGGTCTTCTGACCCCGGGTTCGGCTTCTACCTCCAGTCCTCCTGTGGCTTCCTCTGCGGCTGCGGCGGTTGCCAGTCCTGCTTCCCTCCCCCTTTAGGCCCAGAGGAGAGGGAGGCCAGGAAAGAGAAAAGAAGGGAGAAGCACCACAAGCGGCGGGCCGAGGCCTCCACTTCGGCCCCCCCCGGCTAAGCGGTCTTCTCCCTCCAGGACTTCTGGGTCTCCCTCCATCTAGGATCCGGTCCCTGTGCTTTTCACCGGATCCTGAGGATGAGGAGATCTGATCTCCTTCGAGGTCATTGAGGCGACACTCCCATCCCGCCTCGGTGGTCTCATCGAGATTTACTCAAAGTCTCATGGATGCAGATTTGGACCGGATGATGAGAAGATTCCTCTAGGCCCAACTGCAGATGGGAGTGCTCCTGCCTCCCCCCCCCCTCCGGGGGGGAGCCCGACCCCTTTTTTTGCCCTGATAGCTCCTTCTCCGTCCCCCTTCCCGGGATCAGAGTCTTCGGAGCCAGGCAGCCTTGGAGCCGGGGGTGTGTCGCCGCCGATAGTCTCGGGTACTTTGGTGCCGACACTTCCCTCGAGTCTGTCGGGTCCATTTTCTTTGGATCCGAGCTCTCAGAGCTGAGAGCTGAGCTTCAGATCTGGCAGTATCGGTATGTCTTCAGCTCCGTCCAGGTCGGACCATACTGGTCCGTCTGATCCGATCGCTTTGGCACTGGCCCCGATCCATCTGTCGGATCTTTGGGAGGGTCTGCTTTGAGATCCCAGTGAGAGCAGCTCTCCCTCGGCATTCGACGTGGTGGAGAGGGCCCTGTCGAGAGATTCCAGGCCCCCAGCCCTTGCCACAGCTCCACCCTGCACTCCTTCTCAGTTGGGCCCAACTTCCATTACCCGGCCCCAGGGACAGCCTGCTCTGACGTCCCAGGTCGTTCCTTTGGAACAAGACGTGGCTGGTGAGACCTCCCCGGACAGCCCCCCCGAGGAGGTTCCTCACAAGCAAAAGTGCAAAAAGAGGCACCTGGACTCCCCCAAGTCCTTGACTGAGGACACGGATTTGGAGGAGGGGGAAGGCTCCCCAAGATCACCCCTGAAGATGTCTCATTTGGTGACATCATGGAGATGTTCAGGATAAAGGGGGGGTGGTCTGCCCCAAAGCCTACCTCGGATGAATCCGTGTTCCTGGAGGCATTTGAAGCAGGCCCGTCTACCTCTTGGGTGTCCCCTCCGGCCAACCCTCTGGTAGATTTGATTACTACCAGGGAGTGGAAGGAGCCGGACACTGTGGAGCCATTCCCCAAGCGCCCGGACAAAATTCTTAGCCCACCCTCTGACAAGTCCCACTGGAGTAAGGGTCCCCCTGTAGATGCCATGTTGGTGGCGGCTGCCACCAAGAGGGAACTAGCTCAGGAGAGTCCCTCGGTTCATCCCCCGAGCAAGGAGTATCGGTCGATGGACCGTTTAGGGAAGCAGGTCTTTAGTTCGGCTACCTTCTCTGTGAGGTCGCTGAACTACATGGCACATGTACTTCGGCTGCAGCGGGAGCTTATCAAAGAGTATGCTGCGTCGCCCCCCGAGTCCATGTCGGCAGAGGACAAATGTTTGCATTCCACCTGGATGGCCACTCTATGATCCATATCAAACACCTCTATGCAGCTTCTATCCCATGCCACGGAGGGAGCCGCTAGAGCTAGCAGAGCGGGCCTTGTCATGAAGCATCAGGCCTGGCTCCGGCACTGTGATTTCATGGAACCCTTCAAGACATCTTTCGCTAATGCCCCTTTCGATGGTTCTGCCCTCTTTGGCAAAACGGTTCGCAATACCTTGGTCCAGAGTGAGAAGGACGGGAAGACATTGTCTGCCGTCAGAGTCCGCTTCTCTGCTCCCCAGAGGTCCTTCTCCAAGAACTAAAAGGGGCGAAGAAGATGTGGTTCTGGAAGTCACAACAGTCCCATCCTGCTCCGGAATCCCAGCCCTTCCGCGGCAGAGGAGGGCAGGGAGGACGCTGCCCTAGAGGCAGAGGGGGCCCGTGCAACTTTGGATCCAGAGAACCCTACTCGGACCAACCCACACAACACCCCTGAGGGGTTGCCCGACTGCTCCACTCTGGAGGCAGTCGGGGGGCATCTCTTGAAGCACCTAGCAGGTTGGGAGTCCATCACAACAGACCACTGGGTGCTTTGCATTATATCCAGAGGATATCAGATTCCCTTTTCTCTTTACCCACACAGCCCCAGATACCTCCCCGATGTCCCACCTGATCAGAGGGAGGCTGCAGCAACAGAAATCCAACAGTTGCTGGAAAAAAAAGCCATCCAACACGTCCCCCCAGACCAGTGTGGGTCGGGTTTTACTCCAGGTTCTTTTTGGTGCCAAAAAAGACGGGGGACTTAAGACCTATCCTCAACCTCTCCTCCCTGAACCTGTCAGTAACCAAAGAGAAGTTACACATGGTCACCCTTCAATCCATTCTCCCCCTTTTGCGGGAGAATGACTGGATGTGCTCTATAGACCTCAAGGATGCGTACTACTACATTCTGATGGACAGGGGATCCATAAGGTTCCTCCACTTCTGGCTAGGAGCCAGTCATTTCCAATTCAGGGTCCTTGCCTTTGGTCTCATCACAGCCCCCAGGGTGTTCACCAAAGTGTTAGCAGTGATTGCAGCCCACCTGAGGCTTCAGGGAATCCAGGTCTACCCGTACCTGGACGACTGGCTCCTGACCGCCCCGACAAGGCATCTACTCTGCGCAGCCAGAAACTACTTTCTTCGTCTAGCTCCCTGGCTGGGGATCACTATCAACATGGAGAAGTCGTCTCTTACCCCGACTTAGACTATAGACTTCATAGGGCAAGATTAGACACAAACCAGCTCCTAGCATTCTTGACCACAGACCGGCTATGAACCCTGAGGCTACATGTGCGGGCCATTCTACATTCTCCAGCTCCTCCGACGGATTTGGTCCTGAGGGCTCTAGGCTCGATGGCAGCAGCAATCAACTTTTTGCCAATGGCGCGTTTGAACATGAGGGTCTTGCAATGGACCCTCCAGGTCCAGTGGTCCTTCCTTTGATTTCCTCTGAGCCATCCCATTCCTCTCAGCAGGGCTTGCAAGAGGGCCCTCTTATGGTGGCTCCAATCTCTGAATCTCCAGGAAGGAAGCCTCTTTTCTATGGCCACTTCCCTAGCCATGGTGACCACAGATGCCTCCCACCTCGGGTGGGGGGACATTGTTCGGGCAGAACAGTCCAAGGCACGTGGGACTCCATGGAGACCTCTCTGCATATCAATGTCCTAGAGATGAGGGCAGTGCTGTTAGCATTGCAGGCACTTCAGCACCTTCTTCCTGTAGGAACTATTGCGATTCAGTCAGACAATATGTCTGTTGTCTGGTACATCAACAAACAGGGGGGAACCAGGTCCTACCCACTCTGTCGAGAGGCCATGAGGGTATGGGATTGGGCGATCTCCACCAACCGCCTTCTTATAGCAATGCACATTCTGGGGCAGTCCAACATCCTAGTGGACAGACTAAGTTGCACCATCCTGTTACCACATGAGTGGTTTCTGAATCCTGAGATAGCGAGTCAGATTTTCGCCATATGGGGTCAACCCTGTTGCGATCTCTTTGTGTCTCCCGTGAACACAAAATGTCACGACTACTTCGCTCTCATTTCCCCCTCTGGGGAACCTCCAAGAGATGCTCTGGTGCATGCTTGGCCTCCCAGTCTACTTTATGCTTACCCTCCTCTTCCTCTGATGCTGAAGTTTCTGCAAAAAGCTAGCTGGTTGGGGAGCAGGATAATCCTCATTGTCCCATTCTGGCCTCATCAACCCTGATTCCCTCACCTTTGGTCTCATCTGGTGAATCCCCCTTGGATTCTGGATCCCCATCTGGATCTAATATCCCACCCCCCTAGATATCCCAGTCCCGAATCTGGACAATCTCAAGCTCACAGCTTGGCTGCTCCAGTTCCATTTGTAGCTAGGACTCCTGGTATCTCTTCCCCAGTTAAAACTATTATAGGTTCATAGGTTCATAGGTTCATACTAGGCTATCTGCCCTAGGGCATTTATAAGCCTAGCCAGAGTGTGTGTGGCTTTCACCACCCCTTAGGATGAGAATACTATACCCATTAGTTTGCTGTGCCTCTGTCCAGCAGTGATACAGAGATGATTCCCGGGGTAAACCTACGATCTCCCATCCACTCGTCAAGATTTCTCTTGAACAGAGTCAGTGAGGGGCTCTGCCTCACATGGACTGGGATTCTGTTCCATAGTGTAGGGAGTCTCTGGGTGATGAATCTGTCCCTCCAGCACGTCCTATTTATATCCGTGTTGAGGTTTAAGTCTCTTGCTCTCGTGGCTCTGGTGGATTTGGATTTTTTGAGGTGGAGCATGTCCATTAATTCCGGGTTGGACATGGCCTT
Source organism: Protopterus annectens (assembly GCF_019279795.1). Taxonomy (NCBI): domain Eukaryota; kingdom Metazoa; phylum Chordata; order Ceratodontiformes; family Protopteridae; genus Protopterus; species Protopterus annectens. Next base: position 241,088,177 of record NC_056741.1, on the reverse strand, counting down.
GTATGTCAGGCACAGATCACCTCTGATCTAGTAGCAGTGCACAAGCCTTCTACTAGAAAGGTCTATAGTAGCAAATGGAAACGTTTCTCCATTTGGGCGGAACGTCAAAATTTGAATCCTTTCACAGCTCCTTTGCCAGTGGTATTAGACTTCCTGTCAGGGCTGTTTCATCAGGGGGCTAGCTCCTCCACAGTCAAGGTTCAACTAGCAGCTATCTCTCATTATCACGTGGGAAATGAACTGGGCCCTTTGATCACAACGAAATTGTGTAAGACCTTTTTGAAGGGCACCTTTCTGCTCAGACCTCCAGTGAAGGATGTAGTCCCTCCTTGGGATTTAATGCTGGTGCTTCAGGCCTTAACAGCTCCCCCGTTTGAGCCTGCAGCTTCAGTAGATCTTAAATTCTTGTCATGGAAAACGGCCTTTCTTGTCGCTATCACCTCGGCTCAAAGGGTCTCTGAACTACAGGCCCTCTGTGTAAAACCCCCATATTTGACTTTTCACAAGGATAGAGTTTACCTCAGGACCAATCCCTCCTTTCTTCCCAAGATTGCCTCTGAATTGAATATTAATCAGTCCATCAACCTACCAGTCTTCTTCCCTAATTACCAGAACAAAGGGGAATATAAATTACACTCACTGGATGTGCATAGACAACTTCACTTCTACATCCACAGGACATCTGGTCATAGGCAATCTGACCAGTTGTTCATCTCCTTTGCCAAATTTAACTTGGGTAAATCTGTGTCTAAAGTCATGCTGTCTAGATGGATCTCGCAGTGTATCCTTTTAGCATATGAAAGTTCTGGCAGGCCCGCACCTCAGGGAGTCCATGCTCACTCTACTCGGTCTATGTCTACCTCTGCAGATTTTAGAGCTAGAGTCTCTTTGGATGATATTTGTTCAGCAGCCACTTGGGCCTCATCTCATACCTGTATCAATCACTATAAATTGGACATTATCTCCAGAGGGAGAGCATCCTTTGGCTCTGCAGTGCTCCGAAACATCCTTCCATGAAGGCCGCCCAAGGTTCAGGTAGCTGGGGACTCTGTTCCATAGGTTACTGCACAAATGAAGTTAACTACTTCAGATTAAGAAGTTATGTACTCACCATAACATTCCATCTGAGTAGGTAGACTTCATTTGTCAGCAACCGTCCCTCCCTCCTGCCCCCTCACTTATGAACTTTTTCATACTCAGGTCCATGGGTGTTACCCACTTATTTTGAAAGTGTTAGCCTTTGGGCAGTATCTGCTTTTGGGCAAACTTGATCTGAGGACAGTCAGGGTTGGCAGGGGATTATGGGTAGGGGGAGGAGCTTGGAACTCGGATCTAAAGCTGTTGAAAACTGCTGGCTCGGATCTGAGGTCGGATCCGAATCCCATAGGTTGCTGACAAATGAAGTTTACCTACTCAGATGGAACGTTATGGTGAGTACATAACTTCTTATTCTACTTCCAGTTCTTCAACTAGCTCAGTAGCAGTTACTTTTGCCTTTTCGTACCCTGTGGCCCTATACTCTGTTAAAAACATTTTCAGTTCAACAAGCAGAATCACTGCTTGATCAATTTGCATGGAAGAGCTTTGCAAAAGTTTACTGACTTGTCCAACCTTTACTAATACATCATACCAGACCACCAGTGATATTAAAAACTTAGCACTTTTCTTTGTACTACCTAGCGATGCTGCTTCAGAATATGCCTTAGGATCCTTGCCTTTTGTGACTTCTGCCACTGAAGCTAAGGCATCGTAAACTGCACCCACTTGATATCGCACTGCTTTCACACTTTCTACCCTACACTCCTACCTAGTCTCACACAATGGCTTTTCAGTTAGACCTGACACATGATTGTGAAAAATTTTGTATCTCTGAGTAGATGAAGTAAACAGAGTGTACATTCATTGCAGATTACCAAAAAATGAAACTGCATCGATTGATGACTTTGCAGCATCACCAGTTACTAGACTGAGATTGTGACAGCCACAGGGTACAAAGAATGCACATTGATTTAAAGACAAGATTCTTGCCTGAACACCAGAATGTTTTCCCTTCATATTAGAACCATTGTCATAACCCTAGCCTCTGCAGTTCTTGAGTGGAATTCCCAAACTTTTAAGTTCATTTACCACAATGTCAGTGAGAAAACCACCAGTAGTCTCAGTAACTTGGAGGAATGACAAAACATACTCTTTTACTTCCACAGTTTCATTCCATTCAGCAATACGGACAGTCAGTGACATCTGTTCCTGATGACTGCAGTCAGGTGTGCAGTCCAATATAATGGAGTAGTACTTGGCATCTGTTATCTTTTACAAAATACTGTCTCTGACAGACTTGGACATTAACATTATCAGCTCATTTTGAATGTTTTTTCCCAAGTAGTGATCATGGATCTCAGCATTCCTGATACGATGCAGATGTTCTTGTACTACTGGATCAAACTTGCCCAACAGCTGCACTAACACAAGGAACGTGCCATTACCACTTGTAAAGAGACGATCTTCACTACCCCTAAATGCCAGGTTATGTTAGGACAAGTATTGACAGATTGCAAGCAGTCTTTCCAGAACATTTCTCCAGTATTTTTTCTCAGACTTTATCATATTCCCATGGTGATGATCAATGGTAGAGCTATTTGTAAGCCTCAACCGCAAGTCACTCCACTTAGCAGCAACTTCTTTATGTTTCACTGACTGTTCATGTTCTATCAGCTTTTGCCCCAAATATTTTCAGTCACATGTTCCTGTGCTAGACAGGGCAACTACATGAATAATGCTGAAGAGATTGCAACAAAAACAAAATACCAAGTCACTACTTTCTGAATACACCAACCAAGACCTTCTGACTGTCTCACCATTTGTAAGTCTTTTATTATAAAACATGGGATTGAAACTTCTATCTGAACAGGCCCTGCAGCAATTAACAGACAGCGAACTTTATCCTCCATGGGATATGGCCATTTACCAGGGTCACTATCAACTTCCTTGTGTGTTACTGGATCTACTTCCTTATTTTCTTCCTCATATACAACATCTACTACTTGGTCAGATACATTACTTGCTTCTAGCTCTGAACACTTAGGAAGAGTGTCAAAGGATGCCCCAGACACTGACTGAGCTCCACATACTTTGTCGCACTCAGCATTATCACCTGCAAGGTCAGAGCCATCATACACACCTCTGACTCATATTCATTATCTGTACATCCAGTACCAATGTTCTCAACTTCTACCATACAGTAAGCATTTCTGGGACTCTGGCAGGAACTGTCACTCTTACCTTGTCTGGAAGGACTACTCAGCACTGCAGATAAATCTGCCTCTTGAAGCATTTCACTGTCCCTGTCTTGCAGCTGACTGCTGTCTAATGTCTGACTAGACTGCATAAAGTGCATCATTGAAGCATGTAAACTAGCCACTTGCAATTCTCTTTCAGCCTTTCTTTTTTCTATTTGCTGCCCCAGAAAGCTTCTTTGGACCTTTTCCAGTGTGTCTGTTAAAATAAATTTGGTAAAGGCAGAGATGTTAGGAATGGCAATTGCAGTGTTCATAAACTTCCTCTCAATTCTTAGAACTGCCTACCCACCCAAGTCTTGCAATTTGCCAAGTAGGCCTAAGTACAGTATTAGAGACAGCTTTATTTTATACAAAATATGAAGTAGAACAGCATAACAGTTTGTACAGGCTTCTCAATTTCTGGCACTAAACAGCCAATTCAAATCAAGAATCATTCACCTGGAACTAGAGCTTGTATACCCATATTGAGCACATTTACTCCCCCCCGTCTCATACTATTCATTTACTTGTAAACATTTAGAATGGTACCACTACTGGTTCATAGTGACATGATGGCTCATTTTTAATCTCATTTACAGTCCAAATGGATTGTGCCTATGACACCAGCTTCAGGAATTTGCTATTCAGTTTTCATGAAAATATTTACCGATTCATAGATAAAGATGCTGTATTCATTGCAGACAATGCTGTATTCATTGCAGACAGTACTGTATTCATTGCAGAGGATGCTGTATTCATTGCAGAGGATGCTGTATTCATTGGAGTACTGGAAGCTTCAGAATATTTCAGCAATTGGTTTCTATCAAGTTCAAGGTAACCAAGCTTCCCGAAAATCTATGGATGATGAAAAATTTGCATAAGCAGTACTGTACAGTACAGAAAAATCAGTTGACAGGATCATCTGTGGGGAGCATCAATGCTAAGTGCACCTCAGAACCTCACTATACTATGAACACACTTACAGTTCTCATACATTAATGCTAGTCTGCCAAAACATTTAGGAACTGTTCTGTCCCTGCTGGTTACTACACCACATTAGTGAGTTGTTGACTGAGTCTGTCTGTCAACTACTTGAAATTGGGATTAAATAGAAGACTGTCACAGCTGGATTGATGGCCAACTATTTTCCTTCATGCCGATACAACATGATATGCACTCCGCTAGAAACCACATGCCTTGCACTTTACAGATCCTGTAAACAAGCTCTTCTAGTATAATGCAAAGTTTATTTTGAGTTCCTGATCCTGCAATGAACAAAGGCCAGCTCTTTGTTTATGGTAATTCAGTTGCTCTACCAATGAAGTGATTCACACTCAGGCCCATCAGAGACTATAATGCCCCATTTGGGATGGACCTCACAAGACACTTCCAACAGCTGGAAAGACCACAAAAGCACCTCACCAAGAGGATTACTGGCCTCAAACATATGTCCTATGCAGCCCGACTGGAAAAACTCCAGCTGTATTAGTTGCATATTGCTTACTCAGAGATGATCTCTGCCTGACTTACAAAGCTATGTTCAACTCAACTCAGAATTGATGGGACATGCTCTTCCTAAAGAAATCCAAGTCACTGTGAGCCACGTGCTCTACTGAGCTAAACCTTGGCACAATAGAACATGCTGGAGGGATAGATTCCTGTCAGATTCCCTATGCTTTGGAACAAAATAACTACAGTAGGCAGAGCACCTTTATAACACTCTTCAAGAGAAACCTTGACAAGTGGATGGGTAACAGAAAATACACCCCTGTGACCAATTCATTGGCTCTGCTTGACAGAGGCTCAGTTAATCAATGGGGCAGCAAAAACTGATACTCTGGCTATGCCCTTGGGCAGCTAGCCTAGTACCTACCTATGAAATTATAGAACACTAGGCTACTGGCATAGAGGCCCTAAAGCCTAGCCAAATTTTCACCCACGCTCACACAAAGTCAGCACCTGTTTTCCCTGCCCAGCAGCAGGGACACAGGTGGGATCCCAGGGATGTATTTTCTGTTTCCCATCCAGTTGTCCAGGTTCTTCTTAAAGAGGGCTAGTAAGGATGAGGAACATGTTCTAGAGGCTATAAACTCTTGTTTTAAAAGATTAAGGAGATACCACTGTACTCTTCTCATGTGCAGTATCCTTGCAGTTAGTACTTAGTTTTGAAATAGAAAAGTCTGGCAACTAAGCCTCCCCTGAAACCAAGACCATCAAGAAAGACTTTTGCAGTTACAATGATCCCTACATTTGTTTGAAGAAAATTGAGAGAGCAAGATAAACAGGAAGCATCACAGAGTTTGTTGAACAGTAAGGTAGAAGCATTGTAGGGAGATAGTCTGACTCTGACAATCACCCAACAATCACCCAACTAAACATAGAAGTGGTAACAAATGTTAATGTAAAACATTGTGATTCACTATTTGGAACCTTTTACAACAAAAAACATGTTAATGTAGTATACACAAGTTTTAAATAAATTTACACTTGTTAAATATTAGCATGGAGATGAACAAAAGGTTCACAACCTGATGCAGTTAATCCATTTGCCAAATACGCAATCCTGTAACTCAGTATTCTTAACAATCACCCAACAATCACCCAACTAAACATAGAAGTGGTAACAAATGTTAATGTAAAACATTGTGATTCACTATTTGGAACCTTTTACAACAAAAAACATGTTAATGTAGTATACACAAGTTTTAAATAAATTTACACTTGTTAAATATTAGCATGGAGATGAACAAAAGGTTCACAACCTGATGCAGTTAATCCATTTGCCAAATACGCAATCCTGTAACTCAGTATTCTTAAATCTTTATGAATGGCAGTGTGCTTTATCATTACTCCATTATAAAAACTGAAAAGAAAATGCACTTGGAACATTTCTGTAGCAAAAAAAAAATACATCATAACTGCTTGAAATATGGAGTTCCATAATATTGACAGTGAATGCACTAAAAAGAAAACCAACATAAATCTGTAAGTCTTTCTGTCTCTAGCTATATGTCAAAGACATGCATCTGGAGCATTTCTCCCTAGGCCTACACTGAAAATTGGCCTTGTTCCAAGTTGGACCATGTGTAAACAAATGTTTAAAAACAAAATCACCTCTATATATACCTCAGGTCCCCAACAGGTAGTGTGGGAAATACTGAAAAGGATTAACCATTGATGAAAGGAAATGGGGATGAAGTGAAAGCAAACTGGAGTACCTATAAATCCATCTATATCTATACGTCCATCCATATGATGTACTGCTTTTTATTCTGTGTTACAGCATGTGAAAATTCAGTAAATCCATACTCAGGAATCAAAATTATCATCATAGCTTACGGAAATTAAAAACACTTTTTTCTTTTAGCAAGTAACCCAGGTAAGTACCAATTTCAAGTGTGATACAAGACTGTATGGCTAAGTCAGTCAAATATTACTTATACATCCCTCTGAACTAAAGGAGTTAATAAAAACATGGTAATACTCTGTCCAGGTAATGTTTACAAATTAAATTACAACAGCTAAAAACAACAATACATTAATAGTAGATAACTATATATAATGGCCGTAAGAAACAGATCTTGTCAGCAGAAAATCGCTGTTAGGAAGTCATCAACATAACAGATTGTCACCTCCAGTGGTTAAATGCACTTAGCCAAGCCCTCTGTTTATGTTTACTATATAAGAAAGAATATAACAAGATTCCTGGTACACTGAGTTATGCTTTTTTTTGCATTATTTACTTGTTTTTAAACTGCCTGAAAAAAGAAAACATTTTGACAGCTGCTCTATCAACATTCTGAATACAATTAGGAAAAACAGTAAACAACTAAGAACGCAGTTCTTATCCCTGACATTATGCAGCATGATGTTCTGATAAATGCAGCCAAGTCAGGTAGTGCAGTAGTGACAGTGATAGCTGCTATAGTTATTACAGTAGAGTTGAGTGATTAAATGAAAAGTTGTATACAGTACTAAAGAAAATTAATGAAAGCTTTAGCAGTGCCGATACAGGCAAATCTAGGATCTTGATGTAACAAAAAAGAGAGATCAGATAAAACAGGAAAGGAGGTAGAATTCCCTTTAAAATTAGCAGATCACTTGGATCAGGAATGGTTGTAAATTATGGGATGAGATGTAGCTTTTAATCAGTGATTTAAGGACTGGACATTTGTTTGCATTATGTAGGATTAAGTGCAGTTTTCAGTGGCATCATGGATAAACCTTGCCTAAACTAACAGTGCAGAAAATTAAGTGAGATACACCGATGCATCACTGTAGAGTGTCTGATGTAATAGTTTGATTGTAACTTTGCTCACATAATGTAGATTAGTCAGGATATCAGAAGCATAGAATAGGCTCAGTACCAGATATACCATATCTAATGAGATTCTTTGAGAAGGTTATCAAAATGTTCTGTAACAAAAAACATGGCCAGATAACTATTTGTCATTACTGCTTATAGCAACACAGTCTGCACAATCCAGCAGGTAACAAATTAATTCTCTCTAGCTTTCAAGAGAATGAAGTTAAAATCTGGCAGGCACACAAGACCGACATAAATAAAAAGTCCACTTGCTGACCACCAGCCAGCGAACTGATGCACAGCACAAGTTTAACAACTAAACAATAAGTTTAGCTAGTAACCCAAGCCCAACACCAAGTTCCAGAGCAGGAAAACACAATTGTCACACAGGCACCGCACAGCATTATATTAATTAAGTCTTGCTTGTGAGAGAGGCACCTGCCTGAATCAACTTACCTTAAAGCAAAAAATTGAAGCAGCAGAAGCAAGTGATGCAAAACAAGGGCACGAAATACAAATGCGAAATCCACGTGGTGAAGGGAACCAGGCCGCCGATGAGCCATGCCACGCTGTCCAGCCCCGTGAATAAATTCAGGAAGTAAATATCAGCCAATGGATGCGCCCGCCTCTAGCTCAACAAATTCCGTCAATGAAGAAAGGAATGAGAGGCGGGCATAAGCTGCATTATATACTGTCCATTGGAGCAGTAGCCAGGAACATCGGTGGTACAAAAGCATGACTGATTGGATGCTTTAAATAATGCTGACAACAGCAGCCACTAATGAGAGACTCATCACATACATCATGCAGGGGGAAGGAATGGAAGAACAACAATGTAGATGGGCATTCTATGTTCTGTGTGTTCGTGTCATCAGTCATGGATGCAATGTAATTATGGAAGTGTGGGAGGGCGCAATGCTACTGTACAAATGGGTGTTGGGTGCAACCAATGTTGAAAACAGAAAAAAAAAATAAACAAAGAAGTTTATTTTAACTTTTGTTGGTTTGATTTTGCACCCTTTATGAGTCCGGCCTGTAAAGCGCCCTAGGCGGTTGCCTAGTTCACCTATGCCTAAGGCTGGCCATGCCTATTATCAACAATAACTCTAAGCTGTGGAATGTCACACTTCTAGCAGCCTGTACAAATCCATATATTTCAGAGAATTTCCTTGATAAAATCAAGTTAAAAAGCATAAACCAAGCAAATGTAAACAGATTTCGTTTGGCTCATTTGTTATGAGCTTCTACACTCTGTGCTGATAAGCTACTGACTGTGACAAATTCCTAACATATTTCACAAAAGAAAAAAATATATATAATTGATGAGATAAGTACTTTTCTGTTTTACTGAGTTTAATGTAATAGCTATACAGAATAAAAAACAGTGCAACTGGTTTGTACTCTGGTGATAATGTAGAAGGAACCTAGACATTTCTAGGCCTCTTGAAGAGTGCCCTTGCTATTGTCCAGTGTGCTTGTCTGAATTTGTTTCAGCTTTGTCATTATTGTTATAAATTGCCTACATCTGTGTGGTCCAGTGCTCATCTGCTCCAAGCTGCTACATGATTAGTTAATAAACTATTGTTTGTGAAAACTTTCTACCAGATTTGACAATGTCTGGAATAAGTACTTTTCTGTTGTTACAGAGCTTATTGTTATAGCTGTATATTTTGTTAGCAATGTTAGTAATCTAGCTAAAAATTGTTACTGGTTTATATTCTGGTAAGAATGGAGAAAGAACCTACATATTTCTAGGCCTCTGATTACCTTAGAACCTTGAAGAGAGTTGTTTGTAATTGGCAAGTATACTTGTTTGAATTTCCTTCAGCTTTATCAGTGTTACATGAACAGCCCACTTTTGTGCACCCAAGGCTTATTTTCTATGAGCTGCTATGTGCTGAACTGCTAAGCCATTGATTGTGACAGACTTCTGCCAGATATGACAAGGAAAAGAAAAAGCCCCGCAAGATCTAGGATAAGTACTTCTTTGTTCATTTTTTGTGATTTTAGTAATCCAGGTAAGAAATGACACCGGTTTTCTTCTCTCATTAGAAATGAGAAGAACCTATCCAACTCTTTCTCTTCCAAATAATTTTTATTAATTTTAACATATTTGCAATATATACATATAAAGCAGGAAGTTTTAAAAACGTTTTACATAGCAAGAGACATTTTCAATGATCAAAAAACAAACTTTAACATTGTTTTTCATTATATTTAACTATTAACTTCTCCAATCTGTCCCAACAAGGAAGTTTTTTAATACCATTTTCAGATTTAACTTCTTTACTACTTTTTCATTGTTACATATAATAGTGACTTATTCTATGAAATCATTGAATAATGGAATTGAATCAGACATCTATTTTCTAGTAATTACCTTTTCTAGCAACTGCTAGGAGACCCCAGAACATACAATATTTATTATTACCAATATTTGAAGGTATTGGAGCATTTACCAAAATTGTTGCTGTTTTAGGTTCACATTTATCTATCCATATTGCCTCAAAGAAATTGTTTATATCCTTCCAATACTTATCAACTTTTCCACAATCCACAAATATATGTAGCCAATCTGCTTTGGTTATTTTACCACATCTTTTCCATTTTGAAATTCCCGACTTAACACAGTTTTGATATTTGGAATGGTGCAAAAAATCTTCTATGAATATATTTCCATATGGACATTTTCCAATATAAACTTTAGGATTATAAACCTATAGATTTTAATATCAATTTTTTTACCATTGGATAGATTTTCTCCCTCTTCTGAGCCAATAAAATTCAAAAAATCTGTTGTCAAGGTTATTTTTGTCTATTATAATTTTATAGAATTTAGAAAGACCTCTTCAAATGTAATATCCCCTTGAGTAATTGATATTAAATATTAAAAAATAGAAAAAATATGTTTTTATTATGATTCATAAACATAACTGACCTTTACATTTTTCACATATAATGTGCAATGTTAATCTATGTGTATTATCCATACTATATTTTCTCATCTGTTCTAATGTTAACAGTGAACCTTTATCTAAACAATCATACCAAAGTGTTATATTTCTCATTTTTATGAAGCAACATACTATTAAGCTTTTGAATTTCTATGAATCCTGATGTATATGCAATTGGGAATAATATAAACTTCCAGTTTTTTTATTAACGGGAAACTTAACAAATAGTTTCTAAAAATAAAAAAAAAAAAAAATGACAACACTGGAGAGCATTAGACTTTCTTTGTTGATTTGTGTATGCATATATATGCCTTCCAGTCTTTATAGGTATGCTGCATAAGCATTTAATGATAAGGGTATGTTGCCTTATTGAAATTTAGCTGTGTGTTACTACATTTTGCACCATTTTATGACTTACCTGATTTCATAACATGATTCAGAATTTATAATATTATACATGTCTACTTATGTATTTATGCATAAGTACACCTACTGGTGTTTATGACATTCTCCATACTGAATGTATATACACTGAGCATAGTGATGTACCAATACAGGTATAATTTGTAAACTGATATAGTGATTTTGATCTTTGAAATAGTATAGTTCCTGTGGTACAAGATTATGCCACACTTTTTAATAATACATCATGTTTTTATCATAATATATAGGTTAAGAATTGTTATTTTGAGTGTTGTTCTATTGCTATGCTTCATTGGTAAACAGTATATGTTTTTGATTTTTAATGAAAGATCTATGCGTCAAGTATTGGGGCAATGCCCTCTGAATACTGTCACATACATATATATATTATTTTTTGTAGTAATGTACTATTATGAATATCATGGTGATTTTATGAAATTATATATTATTTTGACAATTATCCAAATGTGAAATATATTTGGTAAACCTATGATTTTTAATAGTTTGATCTAATAAGTACTTTGTAGCATAAAATTTTGATTCAATAAGTACTTTGCAACATGAAATATTCTATCATATATGACACCAGATAAGATTTGTGAAAGTTTTAGGTGTTATTCCTAGTATATTACTAGAGCATTAGTATACGTGCCTATACTGTATTCAGCTTTGCCTTTTATATATATTCAGTCGCATTTGATATAATTTAAGTAGTAGGAATTGTCATTTATTCTCTGAACACCATTAAGATTCTTAAGTTGTGTATGTTTGAATGCATAGAACGCTGGGTGTTCATTGAATTCTTTCCGCTTTTAGGTTAAGGGCTCGGCACTAGGACCGGGGGGACAACTTCTCATTGCCAGAGGCACTCCTTTTAGAGCACCGAAGGCATGTGATACCATCAGCGAATGAAGTGAGGTTCACCTCGTAGGGATGTTGACAATGTTTTGATGCTTCTATATGGAGTTTGCCCCGCCGATGGAATTGTGGATTAAGTATTTGTTTTTTTACAGAATTGTTAGTGATCAAGGTACGGGTTCTATATGGATATATATATTTGAGGAAATAGGCGTATAGAGGCAGTACTTGATTTTGCTGTAGAAGTTTTATGCAAGTAACTGATGCAGATTATCTGCGAGCGTTATACGCTCTAAAGTTAGCGTTTTTATTCAGTAATTTTATTAAATATGTATTTTTGAAGTATTCACATTTATGTATTGTTTGAATCTTGTAAAGTTTGGTCTCTTAATGAATTTTTAGAAATGCTCTGAAATGTTATGCAATGTGCGTTTTGCATTAAATGAGGAAAAAAATGTGCACTGACTTCAATGCAACTTGTTGAACGTCATGATGATTGTTAATCCAGTTAAGAGATAATTGAGATTTAACTTAATGAGCCCGCCAAAATATGGGGTATTTATTTGCCCTTGAATTGTTTTATGTTATTGCATCTGATGAAGCATAGTCTAACTATGCGAAAGCGCTCATCCTATGTTCCAAATAAATGATTTTCTACATCTTTATGGTGGACATTATTGGATTCAATTGTGACTATCTTTGGACCTGTTTACAGAAGTGATTTGTTCGTGGTGACTGTTCTCATTTTTTGGTTTTCATTAGTTTCTAAAAATGTTTAATATATTCATCATATAATTTGAATCCAATTTTACTTTTATATTCCCATCTGTATAATTTTTAATAACCATAAGAATTTATTTATGATTCATATTTACATAAATCATTATATGTATATCAAATTTTTATTATTTGTTCATGCAAACGTTTCCATTTACTTGTATACTGTGGATTTAACCAAAGAGTAATTATATTTAGAATTGTGGCTAAGAAGTTGGATTTAAAATCCGGAAAACCTATTCCTTTATGTTCCCATATCCTTAAATGATTTTTATATGCAATTCTTGGTTTTATTGAGTACCACAAAAACAAAATTAACATTTTTTTTTTAATTTTTTTCTAGTTTGTTATCTGGAAACTGCCCCCCGGAGAGGTGGTTACTGACTTGAAACTGTAGTTTTATTGGCCACTAGGGGTCATTTCCATAACTCCTTCATTTGTCCTCGGAGGAGTGGTTTAGGGCAGTGACTTGTGGTTGGTTGGCCAATTTGGGTCATTTCCTGTCTTATCCGGCCCCCTGCTATAAAGCACGCTTTAGCGCGATTTAGCCCGATTTAGCGCGGAGTTGCTACTGTTGCACACTAGGGCAGCTCCGGTTAAGCAGGTTTAAACTATTCGGGCTACCTAAAGTCCACTCTTCAAATTTTCCCTTAAAACTACCTTCCTCGAACTATACTACTGATCTAATCAGCGTATCCTATAATTAAAAAGATCATCTCTACTTGACTCCAAGTAGACTATTCTCTATCTGTTAAACGTAGCACTTGCTCCTACAGTACTTATTACCTTGATACGGCACTCTTGTCATAGATAGTACCCCAAAAGGCAACCCCCATTTCTCGGTCACCCACGTCCCCGGAATCTTTTTAAAGTTTTTTTGTCTATTCCTTCTAGCATGTCGAGGGATCAGTTGCTAGTGTCCTCTCCTGCTCAGCTGGTGAACCTGGGAATATTGAGGCAATGTTACAATTGCCTCATGTACACAGACAACCCTCTCCTCCTCCCACAAAACACAAATACATGCGAGATGCAACTACACGGCCAAACTGGAGGCTGAGCTCTCTCAACATAGGACTGGCAAGACCAGTCAGGAGGAGAAGGTTACCACACACACTATAGACCCAGTCTCACATATTACCATTACAACCTCAAATCATACACATAAACACACAAAGACATACTCGGAGGCTCTGATCAAAATCTACCAAAACAGCAGAGGCCACCAAAGCAGACACCCAAACAACCACCACCTCAGAACACAACACCTGCAACACATAGACCTCACAGTCAGAGTGTCAAACAGTCACAGCCCTTAAGGCCAAACACAATGCCAGACACACTAGTCATTGGTGACTCCATAGTCAGACACACTGACGTCCCGCTCACCAGACTGAGTAAGGAGAAGGTCACAGTAAGCTGCCTGTCGGGCGCTAGAATCCGCCACATAACGCAAGCACTCAGGTCTCTCAACAGCAGGTACAAATATGATTCAGTCATTGTCCACGCTGGTGTAAACGACCTGAGACGTACCTCCTTGGACTACATGAAAAGAGACATTGAGGAGCTCTCTGATTATGTAGCCCAGACAGGTATGACCCTGACCTTGAGCAGTATCCTACCTTCACCAAGAATGATGCCACAATACAGAGATAAGATGATCAGCTTTAACAATTGGCTTAAACACTGGTGTCATTCAAAGGGGATCCAGTGTCTGTCTGCCTGGGATGACATGCTGGACAAGCCACGCTGCTTCGCAAGGGACGGCTTGCACCTGTCAACCTGGGATTCGGATATTGGCAAAGGCTCTTGCCACCCCATAGTGCCTTTTTAGGCAAGGCTCAAATTCTAAACATACCACCCTAGAACACAAAAAGGAAAAAACTAAGGGTAATGCTGCTCAATGCCAGAAGTCTAAATCTCAAAATGCACGCACTCGAGGCCCTTCTCAGTATGGAGAACATCGATGTCTGTGCTGTGACAGAAACCTGGTTCAAGGCTCCTGAGAGCACCCGCGCTATCAGGTTTTACCTCATATCATGCGTTCCGGCCCCAAAATCTGGACAATACCAAGAAAGGAGGGGTATCCATATTCATCAAGGACACCCACACCTCAAGACTGGTGGCAACGCACGATGCATCGGAGACCATCCAGGTGCAATTAACCATAGGCAAGACTGCTCTGCAAATTGTAGCATGTTACAGGCCACCCTCACAAACTCAGGAACCTCACATGGCCTTCCTGAAAACACTAGAGGGATAAATGTATCACCAAACACCATCATACTAGGTGACTTCAATTACCCTAATATAGACTGGGAACACTACTCAAGCCCAAACACCCTAGCCCAAAAGTTCCTGGAATTCATAAACTCAAATGCCATGGAACAACTAGTCACCATCCCACAAGAGGAGATAACATACTTGATCTCATCATCACGAACATGGGAGCACAATGTTCAACACCGGAGGTGTACCTCACTGGTGAGATCAGACCACAAACTAATCTCGCTGGAGGTCCTCATCCCACCCCACCTGAAATAAAAAGACCACAGTAAAGAACTTCTCAAAGCCGACTTCACACTTCTAAAGACTAGTGTGGTCTCCTTTAAGGCCCCGAGCCGGCGGAAAACAGTACTCAAGCCGCTGAATCACTTACAAATGCCTTCTACCAGCACCTGCAGGACTGCA
Source organism: Protopterus annectens (assembly GCF_019279795.1). NCBI lineage: Eukaryota > Metazoa > Chordata > Ceratodontiformes > Protopteridae > Protopterus > Protopterus annectens. The sequence continues at coordinate 241,072,896 of NC_056741.1, read as the reverse complement.
TGGATAAGGCAATCCCAAGCAAAACAAAGACTCTTTGTACCAAAGGCAAGCATCCAGTCTGGTGGACCCCAGCCATAAACAAACTCTACAACAAAAGGAGGAAGCTACTACAAGATAGAGCAAAATCCTTAAAAGGTAAGACACCCTTGATCACTATAAGTAAAAACTAAGAGCTCTCATAAAATCATCCAAAGCAAATTTCGAGAGAAAAATAGCTAAAGACTCAAAAGACAATCATAAGGCCTTCTTTAGCTATGTTAGAAACCTGGGAGGAAACTCCCAGATATGCTCAGAGCTAGTTCAAAATGATGTGAAGATTACTGATCCTACAGACATTGCCAACATACTGGCTGACAGGTTCAGTGCAAACTTCTCTCCGCCCCAAAAGGAGAGATATCTATACCAAGCGATTGCAGCCCCCAAACATCTCCAGCGCCCAAGTGAGAACTGCTCTCTCCAAAGCAAAAACACAGCATCCATGGGACCTGATGGTGTCCCCGGCTGTGTGCTCCATGAACTCAATGAGGAATTAAACCCACAGCTAGGACAGCTGTTTAATCAAAGTCTTACCTCTGGATACGTACCCAGGAGTGGCGCACTGCAACTGTGGTACCACTTCACAAAGGCGGTGCCTCCACCGACCCTGGAAATTACCGCCCATTAGCTTGACAAGCCTTATCTGCAAAGCCATGGAGAGGATCATAATGGACCTCATAAATAAAGACATAGGAATTTGCAGACTTTGGATCCAACCCAGTTTGGCTTTGTCAAAGGCAGATCATGCCTTTTAAACTTGGTTGACTTTTTGAAACAGTCACCAAAGCCATTGATGAGGGAAAGGCAGTCCATACAGCCTACCTCGATCTGGCTAAGGCCTTGATACAATACCCCATTCGGGTATCATTGAAAAACTCATCAGCTTAAATGTCAACCCATACATCACAAGATGGGTTGCAAACTGGCTGAGTGACAGAACCCACAGGGTCAGAGCTGCTGGCGCCATGTCAGACTCAAAGCCTGTCACAAGTGGTGTCCCACAGGGCTCAGTCCTGGGCCCACTCTTGTTTGGCATCTACTTTTCCAAGTACAAGCAAACACAGGAGGGTTATGGCTGACAAAGTTTGCAGATGACTGCAAACTGGGCCATAGTAGAAAACACATCTGACACAGATATCCTTCAGAAGGGTCTCACAGAAGCGGATAACTGGTGCCAGAGCCACGGCCTAAAGTTAAATGCCAAAAATGCATAGTCATACCCTTCGGGAAAAACAAGGTTACCCTAGCTACCAAATAGGTGGCAATCCACTGAGCACAGAAGAAGTTATCAGGGACCTGGGGACCCAGGTTGATAGTAGTCTGTCATTCGACACCCATGTAGCTAAAGTAGTTAGGAAGACCTTCTACATTGCCCACCTTATCATGAAGGGATTCTCATCTAGATCAAGGGAGGTCATAGTCTCCCTTTACTCATCACTCATCAGACCAATGATTGAGTACAATGCCCCATTCGGAATGTATCTGACCCGACACTTGCAGCAGCTGGAGAGGCCACAAAAGTTCCTCACCAAAAGGATAAAGGGTCTCAAAATCTGTCCTATGCTGCCCGACTGAAAGAACTCCAGCTCTATTCAGTCGCCACCGCTTGCTCAGAGGTGACCTTTGCCTAACATACAAGGCCATGTCAAACCCAGATTTGATGAATATGCTTCACCTCAAAAATCTAGATCCATCAGAGCCACAAGGCGGAGACTTAAACCTTGACACGGCTATTAATAGGACGTGCTGGAGGGATAGATTCATCACCCAAAGACTCCCTATGCTGTGGAACAAAATCCCGGTACATGTGAGGCAGAGCACCTCGCTGGCCTTGTTCAAGAGAAATCTTGACCAATGGATGGGAGATCGCAGATATACCCCAGGGATTACCTCAGTGTCACTGCTCGACAGAGGCACAGAAAAATAATGGGTATAGTTCCCCATACTAAAGGGGTGGCCTAAGCCACAAAACGATGGGCTAGGCTTGTAAATGCCCTCGGGCAGATAGCCTAGTATGAACCTATGAACCTATGAACCTATGACAGTTGATTGTAATATATATATATATATATATATATATATATATATATATATATATATATATATATACATACACAATATTTTAAACAAAACAATAATTTTTATCAGCATTAATCTTTCTTCAAATGTAAATAAATATGTATTCCACTGTTGAATTAAAGATTTTGGTTCATCAAAAATACTGATAAAGTTAGAATTAATAATTAAATTAGTGTTTGAGTAAATATTTATTCCTAAGTATTTAATATTTTACCCCAATAAAAATTATATTTATTTTTAATATTTGCATCTACAGTTTGATTGATTAAAATAACTTCAGATTTATTATGGTTAATATGCATTGAATAAATTAACTTAAATGAATCTAATTACTTTTTAATTTTAGGGATTGACTTGATATTACCTACTGATAAGATTTCATAAACAAATAATTGTATTTTAACTTGAAAAATCGATGTTAAGCTTAAAACCAACTATATTTGTATATATATTTAATACTATTAGCAAATGGCTCTATTATTAATGCAAATAGTAGGGATAATGGACATCCTTGTCCTGCACCTTTAAGAACTTTATTTTCCTCTAAAATTTTACAAATGCTCTAGAGTCCACATAAAGCTTTTTAAATAAATTTACAACACTCACTCACAACACCAGCTCTTCAGCTCGAACAAGCACCACTTCGAAAGTATTCAAGTAAAACAACAGCCAGTTCACCAAACCAATTTATTCTCTGTAGATTCTCTAGCACCTCGGCTTTACAAAGCCTTCAAGAAGTAACTAACCATACACTTCCATTCAGTATTTATACACATACATATTAACTCATTATACAATTAAAAGTCCATCAAACAATTAAGAATCCAATTAAAAGACAATAATATGTTTATATCACACTCTTCCAGCAACAGTCAGTATTTAACCCTTTTGGTATTAATGTTTGATATTTTAAAATGAAAATTAATTCTTTCTTTAAAAGTTCATTTTTTTATTTTTTCCTCACTAGCTTCATTTCTAATAATGTGTTCTAAAATAGACACCCTAAAACTAGCAGTGTCAGAATTATGGTATTTTACAAAGTGTTGAGCCAAAGGGCTCTCTAACTTGTTGTTCTTAATATCTCTCAAATGTTCCATAATTCTAACTTTGAACATTCTTTTTGTCTGTCCTATGTAAAATTTCTTGTATCCACACTTTATAATATAAATGACTTGTTCTGTAACATAACTAAAAGAACCTGTAGGTTTGAAGCTTATACCATTTATATAGGGAAAAACACTATCTACGTGAACACAAACTTTACATTTCCCACAAGATGTGGTACCTATATTCTTTATTGTTCTACCTACATCTTGTGTAGGTAATTCAAATTTTGTATGTACTACTATGTCTCTTATGTTCCTCTCTCTTCGATAACTAAACTTTAATTTTTTATTAGTCATTTCACTTAATTCTTTAAAATTCTGTAAAAATCTCCAAAAATATGATATACATCTTTTAATATCATCACTACAAATATTATATGTAGACACCATAAAAATGTTATCTGTGTCTCTGTAATCCTTACTATCACTTTTCTTATTTACCTCAAATCTATTATTATATCTTTTTTGAAATATTTCATCCTTACTTCTCTTTACCACTTGCATATTATATTTTCTATTTATAAACATTTCTGTCGTATCATTAACTTCCTTTTGAAATTCTTCTTCATTATTACATATTCTGGAGATCCTTAATAATTCACTATATGGTATAGCTTCTAATACATGATTCGGATGGCAACTAGTGCCCATCAAAAATTGATTTATACAGTCAAATTTTCTGTGTATTCCAGTGACTATATATTCTCCTATAAGCCCCTTTAGGTTAACATCTAAAAAAGAGACATTATCTCCACATTGTATTCCATCAAATTTGATATTAAACCTATTCCTTTGTAAATCTTGTATAAAATTTTCACTTTCATTTTTACCTCCTTTACACAAAAAAATCAAGTCATCTATAAATCTATAATAGTGTATAACATATTTTTTTACAAAAGAATGTGTGTAAATACACTCAGATTCCATTTGACCCATAAAAATGTTTGCATACATGGGTGCAAATGCTGCACCCATGGCTGTGCCTTGTATTTGATGGTAGGTTCTATTATTGAAATTAAAATAATTATTTTCTAAACAGAATTCAACTAATTCCATCACATAATGTGTTAATGGATAATCTCCCATTGATTTGAGTAATGCCTCTATACCATGTTTATTCTTAATATCCGTATATAAACTACTAACATCCAATGTTAGCCAATACACATCTTCACACCAAACAATATTTTTTATTTTGTTCAAAAAATCAAAAGAATCTTTTATGTATGATGGCAGTTTAATAGCTTCTTTTAATAGCACTTGATGTAAAATCAACCCTAGATTATGTAAAAAATAATTTCTTGCCGAGACAATCGGTCTACCCGGGGGATTATTCATATCCTTGTGTAGTTTTGGTAAACAATAGAATTGTGCAGGACTACATTCTGTTATATTTAACTTATAATCTATATCCTTTTCAGTCCAATAGCCTAATCTTAAACCTTTGTTTATCAATAGTAAATAATTTTCTTTGGCTATTGTAACTTCTGCCACAGAACTTTCACAATAAACTGATGTATCTGCCAATAAATTCATACACATTTTAAAATATTGCATATAGTGCATAATAACAATTTTATTGCCTTTGTCTGAAGGCTTTACTATCAATTCCTTCTGTTTAGCAAATTTCATTAATTCAGTCCATTCTTTTTTTGTTAGATTATAATTCACATTTGAAGTATTCACACTATTAATTATTTCATCAATTTCAAAACCTATCATGGTAGAAAAACTCTTAATGCCTTCATGAACAAAAGGTGGCATAAATTTCTTGTTCATTTTTATATTCGATGTATCTATTGTGCGATAGGCATTAAATTCACTAACACATGAAGAGAACGAGTCATCTATAGAGTCCTGACTAAATTCCAACATATTACTATCTAAACTATTAATTTCAGACTGTTTGTATTCAACATTCTTATCTACAATACCATTAAAATAGTACCATAAATGTAATTTGCGTATGAATTTAAAGATATCAATTTTACATTCATATTTCTTCGGAAGAACTGTCGGAACAAACTTTAGACCATGATTAAAGACTGTGTAAATTTCTTCATTAACAAAACAACCAGATAAATTCACAACTTTATCATTAATAATCAAATTAGTACCATTTAGTCCTTTTGTTTTCACGCCATGGGTGAAACGGCCGTCCCCTATATATCTCTTGTTCAGTATATGTCCTTTTCTGCTGCTGTAGCCTCCCCGCTTGTTTATGTGATCCGAAATGTTCTGGTAAAAAACAGTCATCCGCTGGTGGTGATAAAGGCGGAAAATCTTGTTCCTTATCACTATATTTTGGCACTTTATTGAATTGTATACCATTATTTCTAGTCAAACTATCTGTTCTACCTTGCTGGTTGACGTTAACATTCGAAAGATTTCGATTATAGCGTGGTCGCTGATTGGTTCCACCAAAAAAGGCAGTGCCATTCTCAAAGTCCCGCAAGTCTCTCGTAATCTTATGTATTTTCTGTTCAATGCATTTGTTTTCATGAATGAGAACTTTTTCTTGAATCTCGACCAAATTTACAACACTGTCTGGAAATCTATATTCTATTTATGTACTAAATAAAAAATCCAATGAACTAAATCAAATGCTTTTTCAATATATAAACTAATCAAAATTAGTTTCTTTTTCCAATCATTAACTAGATCTATTACTGTGATTACTCTCCTAATATTATCAAATGTTAGTCTGTTTGTAAATGATGTCAGTCTGATCTTTATGTATAAGCATAACTACAAGTTCTGTCTATTACATAATGTTGTAAAAAAAATATAGTCAACATTTAATAATAAAATGGGTTTATAAGAGTTAACTAACTCTTTATGTTTTCCTTGCTTAATAATTGGAGATGTCAGGGTATATTTCCATGAGTGACGGGTTGTTTTATGGTTTTGTATTAGTTCCAAAACATACCCCAACAATAAAATTATTTATTTCTTTTTGTTACTTCTTTAATCTCTTTTAAAGATATTTTTCAATATTTTTCAATCTGTTCTTCTTTTAACTTCATGATAACATTCTTCTTTAAATATTGATTCAACATGTTATTATTAATATTAGTATTACCACTATTTATTGTCTCATAAAATTCTTTAAAAATTAAAAATATTTCTCCTCTATATCACTTTTATTTTTTGTTTGCTTTTGTCACTGGTTTATTATACTATTTATTTGAACATTTTATTCATTAATCTGCTTCTATTAGCTAAACTGTATCGGTTTTGTGTGACATGGCTTTCAATCTTGACATTTTCTAAAGCTATTTCACTTTTATAATACAGAATATTTTGATATTGTGAAGTTAATAATTTTATTACTACTTTATTATCTTTTCCTTTAGTTTGCTGTTCTACTTTAGCTTTATGAAGCTCTTTTGGATATCAACTAATTTTTCCCATTATTTAATTTTATTAAACGACCATTTCCCATCTTCTCTAATGTGAATTTTTAAAGTGTCTCATAAAATTACTTCATTAACTTTTTTGTTATCATTAAATGAGAGGAAATCATCAATTTGCTCTAAAATGTGTTTTTTTTAATTATTTTAATTTTGTCATATACGTAGGGATCTTATTTATCAGTTGAAAATGTCTAGGTTCCATTTTTAAATGTCTATATAACGTATTCTGATCTGACAATTTATAGTTTCAAAACCATCAATATTATTACTAAATCCAAATATATATATATATATATATATATATATATATATATATATATATATATAAAATAAATGCAAATTTGTGTTCCATGTGCATATAAATAAGGAGTATAAAAAATGGAATTGTTTTCTGTAGGTAAAGCTAAATCTTTTATATTGCTATTGATTATCCACTTATTTACCACCCTAGATGAAGCTGGAATTTTAGTATTTTTCTCACTAGTGTCTTTTTTCTCTGTGATCCAGTTTAAATCCCCTGCCATAATAAGACTATCCTTCCAAATACTTTGTAAAATTTCAAGATTATCCCTGGCCATATTTAAACCCAGTCCTGGTATGCAATAAAAGGTAGCCAATGTATACACATGCCTTTGCAGTTTTTAAATGTACCCAAGATCTTTGCCAAAGTGTCATAATTACTTTATAGATATACAAACACATATATATGTCTAAATACACAGGCACACACACACACACACACATATATATATATATATATATATATATATATATATATATATATATATATATATATACACACACACACACGCACACACACACCTCCTTACACCCCCCATGACTCCGTATTTACATGAGTGAAATGATCTGATTGTTCATTATCATTTCAGTAGAAAAAAGTACTTCTTTGCTAACTCACTCAACACCCTTTAAAGGAAATTATAACAAATGCACAATTTTTTGTTGATAATCAAACATGTTCACTTTAATTTTCAAGTCAGTAATACTCCTTCTTTGTTCTCACCTTTAAAGAAATTGTGTACTAAGGATTGGTGCCAGTTAGGGGTATAGCACTGAGAAGTGAGTGGGTGATTTCAGACTCTTCCTGTGTTTTTCTCATCACATTGTGTGCTTCCTGGATATGATTTGATGAAGACACAGCTGGATGGTGTGCTTTTGAATTGCAGTGGTTTTGTTACTCTTTATTGAGAGATGGAAGGATGCAGACTGAGGGGGATGGGAACATGAAGGAAGGTGAACACTATGGTAGTAACTGCATGTGTGGGAACACAGAGACAGAGCTATGATAATAACAGTAGGTATTAATTGGTGGTATTATTGGATAAATGTTGTTGGAGTGTTCAGTGTGCAATTGTTCTTTATCTTGATTTCATGTCAGCAAATGTTGCTGTAGGTACGGTCTCCCATGGTGTTATGTCATCATGCTGTGGAGCAAGATAATGTGCAGCTTGATTTAATGAGGTCTGTGCAGTATGTACAAGTATGTATAGCATCTGTTTTTTTTTGTCTCACTCTTTCTCTGATTTCAAGCACATTAATACTCATATCATGCTGACATAATTAAAATATATTCTGCAGCTAAATGAAGATATTGCCACTCTAGTTTATTATAAGGCAACTTTTTATAGGTAAGTTATAGCTTTTTAGACAAAATATATAAAGTCAGTAGGATTTAAGTGAGCTGGGTAATTGGTTATTATTAGTTTTATGTAGACTAGAGGGGTCTCCGAGTATTGTCTACATTAGACTACAAGTAATGATATTCCATAGACACAAATTATTATAGAAGTGATTATAGATACTCTAGAAAGTTATTATAATAGAAAAAATGCCATCAATGTTGTTTTTAAAAGTAGCAACATCTGACAACACACAAACACTGAAATGGTAAGAATAAGGTAGAAACTAAATTTGTGGGACAGAATCTAGCTACTTCAAGGCCTCTGATTGCTTGAGCAGTGGTTTTTATTACTGTTCAGTGTACTCACTTGAACTTCATTTACTTTTGTCTGTGTCATTATAAATTGCTTGTGTTTGCATGGCCTAGAGCTCAGTTGCTATAAGATGCTACACAATACGCTGCTAAGCTACTGATTGTCATAAATTTCTACTAGATTTGACATAAAAAACCTACAAGATCTGGAGTATTTTCCTGTTCTTACTGAATTTACAGTAATAGCTGTGGATTTTTTGATGATTTAACTAATCAAGCTAATAATTGCTACTGGATTGTACTCTGGAGAGAGTGGAGAAAGAACCTAGCAGTTCCTAGGTCTCCAATTGCTGTAGAACATTGAACAGTATAATTTACTATTGGCCAGTGTGCTCATCTGAATTTCTTTCAACTCTGTCAGCATTGTTAAAAAATATCCACCAGGGCACTGTATAGACACAGGCAACTTAATCTGTAATCTTCTCTATACCATCAACATCCTCCAAATCCTATTAGTACTATAACTCATTATCATCATTATCATATCAATCCCCTTTTTTTTCTAATTTTATGCCTGGAGCTTGGGGTGTCACATCAACTGACTCCATCTTGCTCAATTCAGTGTTACTCTCCTACCTTCTTTGATTGTCATGCTCAACTGTTACAGCTATTCTTTCATCTATCCCTTTTGTTTCCTCTTGCTTTCTTCATGTCTCTCCCAAATTTTCCACACCAGATTATCTTCTGCTTTCCTGCACACGTCGAAACCATCATTATCTGTTCTGTTTGATCTTTACAATTGCAACTACTTTGGCTTCTGATCTGATGTCATTTCTTTATCTGTCTCACAGTGTTTATCCTACCACATGTATAAAATGTTTCATCACCATCACCTCTAGATTCTTCATAGCCTCTTATATTTAGTATCTGAAGATTGAAGGCTCATTTGAAGAGACAAGCCCCTTTCCTATGGTTTAGTGAGCAGCTTAGGAAATCTGACATGCCTGTTTGATAAAGTGAGAAAGCGGTAGAAAATATTTTATCTAAATATATATTTTAGTTTTTCATTAAACCACCACATTTACTGAATGTCCTGCCAAAAGAGGTCCATGTAAGTATGTTCTGAAGATGATAAAATCATAGCTGAAGGGGTCATGGATAAAAAAAATGCAGATTGCCTCTCTACAAATATGTATATTAAACATCAATTCAGAGAACTTGCAGTCAAAGTGAATGAACAAAACAATTTCTTGCAAATGCAAGGGTAAAAAAATATTTTCCAAACAAATGATATGAATGGTCCAGCACAACAACAGCATATAGTTTTAATATTGTTATTTTAATAAATTATCTGCTCTTCTTTTGTGGTTCTGGATTATTCATCTGCTTTACTTACATTTACAGTTTTTTGAAATGGTTCTAATTTATCTATGCAAGCCTGAGTTTCCCAGATTTTTTATTTTTTTATTTTTGTATAAATGTTCGAAATTGCACAGAACATATGTATATTTACAACAGAAGGAAACAAGGAATTTTATTTTATTGCTGAACTGGATCAAATCTAGTCAAAAGCTGAATATGCTACCTTATTGATTGGCCCATGCATTCAAATACATGATGTGTAGTTCCTTAAAGGGACTAGCAGCAATCCTGCCTGTATATAGTACTGTCAGTGCGATTCGTAAAACTGAGTCATGTTAATGTCAGGGCTGCCTGCATTTTTAGATAGTTGGCGGTACACTGAATCTGGTCCCTGGTCCCTGGTCCACAGTCATGGCAGGGAGTGATTTATAAAGCTTTCATTATCTACTGCCATGACTGTAGAGCAGAGTATATTAGCATATTGCACTAATATGAGGAAATCCCATGTAGCAAGTGCTCCCATTAGCTGGAGCACCACTTTATCAGTACTAGGAATGGGGGCTGGGTGTGGCTATGGTAGAAGGTTTGCCTGTATCACTGAGGTTTTGCTGTCAGCAGAGCTGTATTTAGACATGGTGAGGCCCTAAACTATGAAAGCTGTAAAGGCACTGTTAGGTAAGTACTAAGAGAGAATAAGGCTGTGTAGGAGTGGTAGAAGGGCTACTCCACTAGAACTTTAAAATATGCTTCTAGTTGTTCACTTTCAATATATGTATTAATAGGAAATATATTTATTGAGACATATGAAATCATAATAAAACTATAACAAATTAAATAAATGTAGAAATTTTGAGAGCCCCCTTCAGACTGTGATTCCATATGGTATAGCTAGTTTATCTTATGCCCAAATCTGGCCCTAGTTGCCAATAAGTTGTTTTCTGCTGGGTAAATTAGTTTTTTCCCTTTTTTTCTCTCTAATGTAGCACTGATGTGCTTCCCAGCCCTGGTACATGAGCAGAACATCAATGTGAAAGACAGATCAATGTAGTCATAAACAGTACTCCAATTCTTTTGGGTTTCTAATGCCACAGCAGGAATGGACCCTGTGTCTAAGTCAGGGTAGAATTAAAGTTCATGATATTAGTATTGTTTCAGTCCAAAAGTACACTTCAGTGTGCCCACAATGTCCCCAAATTTCACTCCTTCTGTAATTCATGTGTAGTTACAGGTACTGGGAGCATATCAAAGTACGACTGTACATTCTATTTTATTAGGCCTGTTGTTCCTAACACTATTGGAACTGTCCAGGTATCCTTCTTCCACATTG